>NC_060155.1:19927832-19970392 GCF_021292245.1 Micropterus dolomieu
TGTGTGTGTGTGTGTGTGTGTGTGTGTGTGTGTGTGTGTGTGTGCGCGTGCATGCGTGTGTGTGTGTGTCACAGATGGCCACTTTTCTGACTGCTACTCTCGAGCTCAGTGTGGGCTTAATTTGGAGAAATAACAACATGAGATGGGAGCAAGGAAAGGTCGTGAGGGTGGGTGGATGGTGGGAGAGGGAATTTCAGTGTGTTTATGGTTTTGTATGAAAGGTGAGGGGTTCTGTGTGCAAATATGTGTGTGCAAAGCTTCTTTGGGGTGGGAATATCAGTTTTACAAAGTGGATTTGAGAGAAAATAGGCAGGATGAGAAAGAAAGACAGAGACCGAGAGTTGTTTTGTGTTGAATGTGTGTGGTTTTATATCTATTCCTCTGCATCCCTCTCCTTATTTCTTTCCCTCTCTCCTCTTTGTGGCCTTTTAAGTGCCGCCGTCCTCACAAACACCGGAAAGTGAAATCCTACCCTCTGATCATCGCTCCAACACTGCTAAAATGTGTTCCCATTTAAGGTGAGGCTCACCCAACCGCTTTGTGTGTGGCTTCCTTTTAAAACCAACTTAATCAGGCAGGAATTTGGGTTATTAGGGTCAGGGACACTGGGAAACCTAGTGAGAAACATGAAGAAGAGTGAGACGGTGAGGACACAGATGTGTCGCATCAGGAGGCTGTCTTTATCTTAGCACTCATGGGAAACGGGCCCAGTGAGGCGGATGATGGTGTCCCGTCTAATTTACATGATTGGGTCACAAGACGCGTATAAGTCTGTTGCACTGTGTTTCTATGTGGCTAATTAGTGCTAACTGCACATTACCCAAACTTTCCAGTGACCCTGCATGCTTAATCTTGTAGAGGCTGTTGAACATCCTGGAAGTTACAGCTGTTGTGGAAAATCCTACGGCAGGTTCATTTTGCTTTTCAGCTTCAAAAGCTGATGCTGTTTTTTTGGTTGTGTATTAAAGGAAAATTGTTGGTTTATTACAACTTTGTGGTGTTTTTGTAGTATTTGCTATCATTCTAATAATAACATTGTATTTACCGATGTAATTGCTAGTTATCTGGCTCTTTAGCAGCTAAATGCTCCACTGTTCTCACCAGATAGTTGCTAACTGTGTCTGTCATTTGGTGCTGAACAGGTAGAGTAAAGTTGGTTTATCAGAGCCTTTTCACTGAAAACAGCTGCTGGCTACGTCTGAAAACGAGGCTGATGAGAGCGCTGAGAATGAATCAGAACAGTAAAGTTGTGGGCCCTAAAACTAAAGCCAAAAGATTAATAAAATATGCTAAAATGCTCTGTGGAACTAAAAGGAACTGCAGAGTCGGGTGACTATGAGTCAGACTCTCTCACTACAATCAATCCTTTTCACATTACACATAGTCATTAAAATAAATAAATAAATATTGATCAGTGCAGTTTTAAACAAAATCCAAAAGCTAGCTAAAACAATCTGGTTAAATTGTTGGTTTGCTAAAATCTGTCTTAATATCTGACTGCTTGGTTTCCACTTGGTTTATTAATTCAATGTATTACACATTAGTCTTTATTTAAGGTTTCCTCCCCACTGTGGAGATGGTGTCACAAAAACAGCTAATTACATGAGCTAAGTAGCACACCAATTATTTCAGGTTACTACATGACTTTAAGCCATTTTAACTTACCGATGCACTGCTGGATGAACAATTGTAGTTCAGTTTTCCTTTGCTCTAAATGAAATGTTAATTGACAGATTGATTGAAGCAGTTAAATGATAAGAGGGAAGCCAGAAGTCCTGACAGGAATTGGCTGTGTGCCTACCAGCTACAGTAACAGCTATTATGCAGGAAATTTACCACACAAGTAGTAATTAGTCAGGCACGTAAGAACAGAAATGTGTAACACACACAAGGAAAAGTTTTATTTATATGTCTGAAAACAGCTCACTGGAAACATCAAGGGAGTGTCTGAGATATCTGAGCAGTTAAATCAACATACTCTAATTTCAGGATTGAGGTGATAAAATATTCAATTCAATTCAGTTTTATTTATATAGCGCCAAATCACAACAACAGTTATTGCATCACATCGCTTTTCATAAAAGAGCAGTTCTAGACCGTAATCTGTGATATTATTTACAGAAACCCAACAAAATATATTGCTTAATATGCTCACAACTCCATTTGGATGCCATATACCTGGATATCCCAGGTATATATTGGCCAGTTTCCTCTGCTGTGAGTTCTATTACAGCCTCAGCTCTCTGGGGTTTGTCTCTAACAACAATGATGCTTCACAGTGAGAATATGTTTCCTTTAGTAGAGCCAGGTGGCTTTGATGGCTGAGATGATAACAGCTCTATCTCTCTCTGTCTCTCTGTCTGTCGTAATATTGCCATCAGGGTTGAAGTGTCAGGTTAACACACTGGTCACAGGTGACACTTTTACGTCCCGTGGATACACGCATGAGATCGAGCTTGTTGTGACCTGCTGATCCTGGTGCTTTGATGACCAGCAGTAACTCTCCACAGCTCCTTTGGCAACTTGAACCTGCACGTGTGAGGGCGTTAATCCAGAACTGTTACACTTCAAACACATTGTTCCACACTAAAAGTGCTTCATTTATCCCACTGGAGAACCATTAGACACGTTTCTCTGGAGCTCCTCTCTTTGGTGTGGAGAGAAGGCTGCAGGGTCAATGAGGTAAATCACTAATCACTCAGATTTATCATTAGGCAACCAATAAGTTTACCTCTAATGAGGTCCAGGTTGTATTGTTTAACCCTACAGGCAAAGCTTGAAAGAGGTACTGTTTTCCATAATCTGAGGCTAGTTAACCCCGCATAAAATGACAATCAGCAAGATAATTACCATAATATTGAAGATGTATCTTAAAGCTGCATTCATTTTTTTCTTTTTGCTATCTAGGGGCAATAAGCTGTAAAATGATTGGTTGAATGTTAAAAGTATTAGCAATTTTCCATTAAATGACCAGTCAGTTAGTCTCAACAAAACTATATATCAAATACTGTATATTGTAATGTTTTATTGCTGTACTTTTAATGTGTAATTACTGTTTGTTCTGTACTGTGAAGCACCTTGGTCAACCTTGGTTGTTTTAAGTGTGCTATATAAATAAAATTGATATTGATATTGATAAAACTGATTGATACTAAACAAGACTCAGAGTCTACAGCCATGCTAGCGGCTCTGTGAGGCTGTACGTAGGCACAGCAGTGCTATGAGCTAACTGGCCATTGTCACCATCTTAGTTTAGCATGTTAGCATGTTAAAATGTCCTACTTAGCAGATGTTAGCACGCTAAAATCTGAGGCTTGTTGGAATGTTTTTAGTATTGCAGGTGTGTGATTATAAACCAAAAGTATGGGACACCTTGAAATGTTGACCTGATGGTGCTAATAGAGAAAAAGTTCACCAACTTCAGTATAGGATTCTTGAATGTCTGTACAAAATGTCAAGGCAATCCCTCCAGTAGCGCAGAGATATTTCTGTCTGGACCACGGTGGTGGACCAACCGACATTGCCATTCCTAGAGCATGCCGCAGCATGACTTAAAGTTGGTGTAGACTATAGAAACTGCATTAGCCAGGTCAATTTTCATAGTTGGAATCAAACCCAGCTCCCCTTCGTCCCATGTTATTCACAGTCACCCTGCCCCTTATTCCTCTCAGACAAAAACAGTTTCCCTCCCTGCATGTTTCTCTCTCGTGCTTTAATGTCCCTTAGTTGCCTGAAAGAATCTCAGGCACCTACAGGCTCAGATGTTGTCACTTGGTTAATAAAACCTCCTGGTGGGAGAAATTCAGAGAGGGGTGAGGTCATACAGATCCACTCCTCTCTTCACCATCCTCCCGCAGGCTGTGCAGTGTCCACACCTCTGATTGCCCCGGCCCCCTGTGTGTGTGATACTGTGTGAGAAATTTACAAAGATGTGTCTTGTGTGTTATTGTGGCAGAGAAAGGATTATGAGAAAATGGAAGAAGAAAAAAAAACAGAAATAGTCAGAAAAGGCATGTGTGTGTCCTGGTGTGTGTGTGTGTGTGTGTGTGTGCGTTCAGGGGTGTTTGGGTGGGGGGGGTCTCCCTGCCTATCTGAACCGAAGCATGGGACCTGCTATCTGTTTCTCATTTTGCCAGCGCTCTGTGGTTTTGCAGCAGTGACAGACCTCAGAGTGGAAACTGGCACTAACGAGCAATTACATCCTGCCTGCCTGCCAGGGATTATGGGATTACAGACTGGCCAGGCTTCAGTCTGTGCTCTCTTTCTGCACTCTCATTTTGTCATTCCCTCGCTTCCCTGTGTTCACCTTATCTCCAATTTTAGACTTCTCCCATTCAGTGGTTCAATTATCGTTTTTTTCATTTTTCTTTTCCCTAGGACAATTACCCATTCTCTATTTTTAATTCTCCTCACTCTTATCATGTGAATTTTTTTATTATCTCATTCTCTCTATCGCTCCAGCTCTGGCTTTTTCTCCTTTGACTTTGTGGCTGCCTCGCATAGTTAAGACATGCTGTCATTAACGGCTGAAGAGTGAAATTGTTTTAGTCGGAAAGAGGGAGAGAGCACGTTCAACAAAAGAAAAAGATGTTTAATGTGTATGAAGCTGGAAATTAAGCATGATGGAAATGAGAAACAGGAGGAGGAGGAGATGAGAGTAAAGAGAGAGTGCAGGAAAACAGGACTCCTTGACATCATATTAATGAGGACTTTTTTTTTTAAAGATGCATCACTCAGATCATCATCAAGCCAGAATGTGAGGACTTGGTGTCACACCCTGAAACTTCTTGTTCGACATATTTCTGAAAAGATATTAAAAAGCCAACAGAACGCAACAAGCAACATTAAAGCAAGTTTATACCCTGGTCTTGATGCATATATTCAGATCTGTGGGGCACATGTAAGTGCAGCCGATATCATCATGCTACTTTTTGTGGGACCTCCGCAGATTTCTCAGTGTCTGGTAGTGATCAGACGGCTCTCCTGGTGCTCTGCCTCTCCCTCCAGCATCTCCTCTTACACTGCAGGTGTCTTTTATTGAGCCAGCGGTGATTTACTGTACTCTTGTTTTTCTCTTCACTCCTGCAATGAGGCACCGCGGTAGTGACAGGTTAAAGCTGGAGGTCAGAACATTTCACGTACATGCACGCGCGTCTCTAATAGGAGGTCATTATTAGAGAAGTTTGGCTTTTAGAGGGAGGCGAAACACCGGAGAGTTCTGGGCTTTCTTTTTTTCCTACAAGGTGAGATATTTATGGAGGCTCTGTGGGCAAAGCTTAGGTCTGACACTGTAATAGTATACAGTAGGCACCAAGATCACTAATCAGAAACACATTTATTATGTTGTCCTGCTTCTTTTCTTAACAAAGACGTGTCTCTGTTGAAAATATCTGTGTTAAAGGGTAACTTGGGTATTTTTCAATCTGGGTTTTCCGATGTTTTTGTGTCTATGTGACTAACTGGGACAACATTTTTGTAATTGGTCCAGTCTTGAGCGAACATTGTTGGCGGCAGCGAAACAGGGTTTTTGCCACTGACAGGCTCAGATTGTTATTACAAGTGTCTGACAACATTATGGAAAGAATCCATTCAGGAGATTAAATACATTCCTTTATGTTTGTATGCTTTAGTGCTTACTGTTTCTCATTGAACTGATGTTACTTTAGTGTTGGCAACATCTGTTTTAAAGCTGACACCTTGTTCTTTTGCCTCATAAATATCCCCAAAACAAAATCCACATCCACCCTCTCCTTTATTTCTAATAGCAATTCAGAACAGCAGAAAGTGCTCTGGAAGTAGTAGCTGGCTCTTGCTATATGGGTTGTACTTGCTTCAGGAGGGCTTACCCAATGAACTAACTGAGAACAGCAACTGGAGCGCGGAGGAACCACAATGCAAATAGAAGGTGACAAGAACTCCGCTCTCCCTGCTGCAGACATCCAGCCTGATGGACAAACCAAAGGCTTTAATCAGCCGAACAAGGAAGAAACACATGCTCGGCTTTCTGAGCACACATAAACACACACATGCACACAATGTTGAATCTGTAACTGTACACACAGACACACACACACCATCAGTAGGCTTGTGTCAGTCTGGAGCTCCTCAAGGAACAGTGTCCTGCTCCTTCTCTTCTTCTCCTCCTCTCCAGCCCTCTACTCCCCCCACGCACCTCATCCCCGAAAAGGCCGGAGGCGTTGGTTTGTAAACAGCTCCAGAGCGTCGGGGTGAAATGAACCAGCAGACAGGCCCGCGTCGACTCCCAGCTCGCTGATCTAAAAGAGGCTAAACACTCCCAGGTGTGGCATTAGGGACTCAGAATGGCACCTCTCCTGAGGATCCGCAGCCCTCTGTCCCACCTCACACTACTGTTAGGTTTTAAATCAGCTCGAGGGCTGACGAGACAACACAGTTTGGTTTTAGGTTTCAGCGGCTGCATGTGCTCCATATGGCTGAATTATGCTCAGTTTGTCTCTCCTCATCCTCTTGTCCCCCCTTCCACCCCTTCAGTGTCTGTAACTTTGCTTTCCCTCAACTAGATCGTTGCAGCTGGAACAGGCAAGATTGCATAAATGCATCAACAGGTCTTATCGTGACCTGTGATCTGTAACCTTTTGTCAGTCTTCCATCTCACTGCGCAAGACAGAACTGAGGGATTATTTTTCACTGTTAAATAAACATGGTACTCTACATATCGGTGAGATCTACAAATACATGAATAGTACACGTTTGAATCTGTTACTATGGGTGTACAGTGTTGTTGTAGCTCAGTGCAAAGGTTATACAAAGCATCTTAGAGATGACAGAAGTGGTTTCAAAGATCCTAGAAGTATCTGTGGGCAGAAATTTGTTTCAAAAAGTTGTTCATGTAAGATTTAAGCAGGTCAGACATTAGTGCTGAATTGATGAGTTCATTAGCAAGCACGTAGGCTAACTTTAGTTATATAGAATTTTTCAAAACAAATTACAAATGACTTTACAGGAGAAATAAAAGTGAAACTGAATAAAAACAACAACAACATATGACAGTGAAATTGTTGTGAAAAGTAAAGTGGGATTTAGAATGTTTTTAAAAGCCTGTGCCGATTTGGTTTCTCTAAGGCTGCCCCAAAGCAACAGCAAATTCGCAATTTTTAACCTTGACCTTCCGAGGCCCCTCCCAGTGCCCCCCCCCCCCCAACTCTTTAAATACAATGAATCAATTGAAATGTAATCAAAAGAGATTTTGATAATTATTTAAGTAATTTGCTGGTTCCTGCTTTGTGAGGATTTACTGCTTTTCTCTGTTTTGAGATTATAGATTTTATACACATGAACGTGAAGTCCTTAAAGTGCTCAGGAAAATGTACATTTGAACACCTACAATAACAACTGGGAAAAGTCCATCTGATGAGGACGATCATGTGATGATGATGATCAAAAGCTCCAGAACAGCTACTAACGGACCTAGTGATGGCATTGCTTTAACTGCCGTTTCCAACATAAAGAATTAACTTTTTGATCTCAACTTCATTATTTATTATATATATATATATATATATGTTTTTTTTTTTTGGAAAATCAGAAACAAGCTACCGCACACTGAAATGACTGCATGTATTGTGAGCAACGCGTTTTGCCCATTGCTTCTTCAGGCTTACATAGTGAAATTACAGAAACACTCACAGGTGTGCTAAATAGACACTGTGTAGGTCATGTGACCAGTAAATTCCATTATATCTATAAAATCTTTCAAAACAGATCAAAAAATATGTATAGTAAACATACATTACATCATTGTAGGAACTCTTAAACACCTCAATGCAAGTAGCATGTAGGTCCTACCTCTGTCCATCTAACCCTAAAAGGGAAGGGGAAGCCCCCAGTATCTCAACTTTCCCTGAAGTTGAAACACACCTTAAATATTTGGGTTTTGCACTAATAGTTATTGGTGGCCCTGCGATGGACTGGCAACCTGTCTAGGGTGTAGTTATTGGGCTCTGGAAAATTGTCATAGTCACTTTTCATTGTTTTCTGACATTTTATAGACTTAACCTGTGGGGAAGGATTCCCACATGGGGTCGCAGAGAAGAGAGAGAGGAAAAAATAAATGTTTATCTGCTTCACAAAATTATGTATCTATTCAGATTTTTCTCTAACCTTTGCTTTTTTTCTTATAAAATTACTTGCCTCTACAGACCTAAAAACTATTAAAATACATCAAACACTCATTGGTTGAACTGGTCCACTATTGGATGGATTGCTTGAAATTTTGTACAGACATTCAAGGTTTTTGAAGTACGTGATGCTCGGACTTCCGGTGATTTTCCCTTTGGGGGCGCTACAAAAGAACCTGATGACCTCATGTTCAAGACGTGTGGCGCTCCGCAGCCAGCACAATCCGCCACACTGCACGTACTGTATATAAACATTCACATCCATGAAACTTCATATCACCTGTCCTGTATCTCTGTGGTTTTTGTCTGAGACCTCCGCGAAATGATCTCGCCATGCCTGGTTCCCCCTGCTTGTACCTCTGCCACAGGAGTAACCCTGAAGAATGCCTTTGACAAGTGTATCGCAGATGCTGCCTTTTGTTGCCGGACTGGGCTGTTTGCATGGATGTATGAACCGGCAAGCCAACACTAGCCACGCTAGCTGGCAGCAAACACTGGTCTTTTACTGAAGCAGCAACAAACACGCCGTCCTCATGCATTGAGGACGTGATTTATGTGACATGTCGGCTTGCTCAGGGGCCCACAGGGCTGTTTTTGTTTTACTGTATCTGGACAATTGTGTATGTATAGACATCATATTGCCCGCATGTTGTGCCTTTAGTTTATGTTACCCTTTTCAAGGGGAGTTCTGGGAGGAGGAAAGTTGACAGAGTGAAGCCTTGTTCTTGTTCTTACATTCTTCTCTCCCTTTCTTTCTCTTTCTCCAGGTGGGACCAGATGGAGGGTTCGGAGGAAGGATAGACAGGAGATTACTTATGTAATGTCAGCAAAGGCCAAGGTTTGTCAGAAACGGACCTCGTTGCCAAAAGAGCACCCTGAAAATCTTCTACTTTTACTTCCTCTTATCTTCTGTCACTTCTTCTACTCTCCATCTGTTCCTCCATCGCTGCCTTTTTTTTTTACTCTTCGTTTTTGCTATTCACTTATGAAATCACCATCTCTGCAAATAACCTTAGGTTATCATTTTTCATTTCCACAGTACAGACCACTATAAACCAGAGGATGAGTTATGTGGAGGTATAAATTGTTAATGAAATCCATCCTGACAAGGCTCAGAACTGAGCTTTCCGTTAAACCATGTCAGCGCCGAAGCTTTCACTGCTAAATTCTAAGCCAGTGTACAAAGCTTGATCCAGAGCGGAAAGAAAGCAGAGTTATTTAACTTAAGTATTACTGAAGAGTAAGTGAGATCACTTTTGATGAAACAGCCTTAAGACAGAGTGCTGCTGTAGCTCATTTGAAGAGCTTTTGAAGAGCTGTGTGTCTTATGCGCTTTTATAAGTAATATCTAATTTTCTTCTTTCTGTTTTTATATCAGTAAAGTAGTTTGTCAACTTAGTTTTTTTATTAAGTGTATGGTCACCATGAGAGCAGCCACTTTCTCTGGTGACCGTCTTGTCAAGAGGACAAAGCCAGAACTTCTTTCTAGAAACAGCTGAGAACAGTGCATCATCTAAAAAAAAAATCTAGTATCTAAAGGAATATTTTTACATGTTGGTAAATACGCTTATTCACTTTCTTGCTGAGTTAGATGAGATATTAATCTCTTGTCTCTAGGCTAAAAATTAAGCTAGAGTCAGCAGGTGCTTAGTTTAGCATAAAGACAGACAGGGGCTGACAGCTATCCTGACTTTGTCCAAAGGTCACCTCCATAGCTCACTAATTAACACATTATACTTGCTAAATATGGCACTCTAGCTTCATATAGTGTACAGACTGGAGATTGACAAAGTTAGCAGCTAGCTGGTGAACATAGTGTGGCATTTAGCAGCTAAACAGGTTTCCCTGAGGAGCTGGTAGAGATCAAAAGAGGTTGAATGTAGGATTTACATTTTACAAGTGAACAGAAACATGAAACATGTTAGACAAAATAAAATGCTACTGGCATGTAAATAGTCAATTGTTTGCTAACAGTTTCACCATGTCAACTTTATAAGGTGATAATGTCAACATATTTACAACTTGTTGTCCTGCCCTTGAGTGGCAAAAAATCAATTAATGCAGGTGAAAGATTTATTAATTGTATAAAGTACTAAAAAGAGTACCACTTAATGAAAAAGCTACTCAGAAGTGAGAGTACTTAGTTACTTTCCATGTCCCTGTGGCTGTCACAGTTTGTCATGTGTGCAGGCAGGAACAGGTATTAGGACCCAAACACAGGACAAGCAGGCGGGACAAATACAGTCTCTTAGGATTTATTAAACTCAGAGAGGAACTAAACTTACAGCAGAGTCCAAACCAAGGTTGTCCGCAGAGCAGCAAAAACACAGTCCATAAACAAATGATCCAGGGGAAGACAGAACAAAAGGATAATCCAACAAACGAGGTAGCAGAGGCAGGCAAGCAAGACACACGGCAGTGGATGAACACACAACGAACCAGCAACAGCTGAACAGAAGTCACACACATTTAAGCACTGGCTAACGAGGAGGGCGGGAGCACAAACAGGTGATACTAATAAAGACAGCAGACAGGCAGGCAGAGAGACAGCAGGGGAAAACAGACAGATACTAACAAGTTTCAAAACACAAGGCAAGAATCTAACTGGAACTCACATACTAAATAACAGATACTGAACAGACCAATAAACAAAACTCACAGAGACCTAAACTAAACCAGGCCGATCAGACAGGCAGTGTGACAGTGGCAACTGTCTTTTTGGATGACAATCCTTTATTCACCAGCTAACATGTGACTTCTGCCTCCTGTAGGTGCTGCTGTGGGTGCTCTTCTCTCTGCTGCCTCTAGTGGAAGGAGCTCATATGAAAGCTGGTACTGCTGGTGTGGGATCAGACTCGGGGCATGCTGTGGGCGTGCTGGGAGGTCAAGAGGAGCGAGAGCTTCCTGTAACGCTGCCAGAGGTGGTGGAGGACGAGGAGCAGGAAAGCGACAGTGACCCTTACTCTACTTGGCATGCTCTATATGGTACTTAAGGTCTTATGAAAGTGTAATTTGCAGCACATCTGCTTCACCAGACAGTATTAGAGTGGGAAGTGGGTGTGAGCCTGGGGATCTGCTTTGTGTCTCAGCCATCAAAATATATTTACATATGATTTAAAGGCCGACTAGTCATTTTAAGTTAAGTTAGAAGGTAGAAGTGAAATTTGAGATTTTGCAGGAGAATGTGCATGTTATTACTCAGAATTTCCTCAATACGTGGTCACATTCATTGTAGCTCTCTCTGCCACTCCTCTTTCCTCTCCATTTTAGACCCCTTTGTAATAGATGAAGTGGATGACCATGACAATAGTCGCTGGGCGGGGCGCTCTCCACGGTCCTCTGACCCCTCGGAACCTCAACCCAGCGGATCACCAAAGAAAAAGAAGAAGAGGAAGAAGAAAGAAAAGGAGGAAGCAACTGGAAAAGGAGATAGAAAGCGTAAAGGTAGAAACAGGCAGCTGAAGCAGAGCAGCACAGACTGCCGTGTGGACAAGAGAGAGATGAGGGTTCGTGACCTGGGCCTGGGGTTTGACTCGGATGAGATTGTCCTCTTCAAGTTTTGCGTGGGCTCCTGCCAGTCTTCAAGAACAAACTACGACCTGGCACTGAAGGCGCTGCTGGAGAAGGGCTCGGTGCCCCAGCGCAATGTCAGCAGACAGCCCTGCTGCAGGCCCGACCGTTACGAGCCAGTTTCCTTCATGGACGCCCAGACCACATGGAGGACCATCCAGTCGTTATCAGCTGCCAGCTGCATGTGTATGGGCTGAAGAAATGAACGAGGAAGAAGGTGACGAGGAGGGGTGTCACCCATCCTGAACAGAGAGAAGTCAAGGGGCCCAGGGTGGATGCTGTGTGAAGAAGGCCTGGGTACAGGGAGGCGCCACAGGGGGGCGCTGTAACACACACACACACACACACACACACACAAGCTGCATGAGAAAGGATGGAGGCCACTTGTTGGCTTCCTGTGATGTATTTCCTGTTGAGGAGGAAGAGGTCTGGGCACAGCTGGATGACGGAGGTCAAAGGTCAAAATCAAAGACTGAGGGGGAAGTCTTCAGGGATTCACTGTGTGGATTTATTGTTACATCTTCCAAGAGTGAATTGTTTTCACCTGAATAACTGGTAACCGATGCAGTTATTACACATAAAAGAGACTGTATGTGGACATGACTGTTTTATATGGATGAGACCTGAAGGCTCAAGCTTAACAGATATAAAGAAAAGCCATAAATAAAGGACTTGGCACCGCGTTTATATTCAGATTCAGACTGAAACAAAGACTAATATGATGATCACTACTCACAGTGAAGATGGCTCATCCCAAAAGCATCATCATTTTTTTCACATTAAAACAACATTTTACCACTTCTATGTTCAGGTGAACTCAACCAAATGGATGCCATGCATCTTCATGTATTACTGTATAAGAGTAAAATATATTTATTTCTGATAAATTATTTATTTATTATAGCTTGATATGAGAGCTGTTTTTATTAACTCTATATTGTAGATAAATATCTATTTATTGCCAAGATAATTTTGACAGTTACTTCTGCTCACATACAAGTACGTGGATTTTTTATTTTTTATTTTCAAGGTGCTGATTTTCACATTTATGCAAGGCCTAGTAAACCTGGGCTTTGATTCTGGGCAGAATTTGTTTGAATGCAATAAACATTTCTGAAATTAGTGCTTTTATAAAACAAAAACACTAACACAACAGCTCAGATTATGTGTTACATTTCATCCCAAAAAATCCTAATATAGATATCAGAAATGAATTGACCTACATTGAAATGATGTGGTAAACTTAATATATGTTCTTTCTCAAGAGCACCTGGCATAATTGAGTCTGACAGCTGATCTCTAGTTTTGTGTTTAATTCTGGGGAAAGTCAGTCTCAGTGTCCAGATTGTGGGTACAGAAACAACAAATCAAACGTTTATACTACAAGACCTCAACATTTCTCATGTGGTTGAGTATTTCCATTCAGTTACACACTTCCACTATGTCACATTATTAATATTATTATTTTATAAAGTTATCTTTATTTTTGTATGGCATTATCTTCCAAGGGAATAAAGTTTTTAATATACATAACTGTTTACTTCACTGATTACACACCTTAAAAATGACTTCGTCTGAGTTTTCTTAAAAGTGACTTCCATAATTCTTCGCTGTGAACAGGATCAACGCCACAAGCTTTTTCCAGTTCAATTTAAACAGGACTTTTTGTGTTGTAGAGCCACCTGCTGGTCTAAAACAAACAAAAAAAATGGGTACCTGGGTATCTGTCCTCTGTTGGAACTAAACAAAGCAGGTTTCCCTGCCACATATCTGTTCAACTGAGAATGTTTGCTTTAAAATCTTTTATTGTTTTTTAACCACCAGAACAGGTAGAGCCAGCGGTGTAGTACAAAATTCTGCATGGGAATCTCACAGGCATTCTCAATGTGCCCCTCCCCGCATTCACAGCTATTCTTTCTAGGATCTTCTGTATACTCCCCTCCACCACCCCCACCACCCCCACCACCCTGTCCCCTGGGTAGAACACAGCAGTGTGATGTCTATGGTGTCATTTTATTTCTCTGCACAGACCTACAGCTCACACAGTTGACTGTAACAATTTTCCTTTTTAAAAAGGTGATGTGTTCACATTGGCTGTTTACAACTGCAGTTATCAAAACATTATATGCAAATGTGCAATATAAAACAACACTTAACAAGGCTCAAAAAGTCTACATTCAGTTCTCCCTGCATCATCCAACACTGTTATATGGCACTGAGTAAATTAGCAGCATGTAGATTTAAAGTATGAAATAAAATGTTACAGCAACACACACAAATAAACATGTATTGCGATTGGCACATATGGATTCAAACAGTGTATCAAACTCTGCAGCTTTTAGGCTATTTGTACCCATGGGGTATGATTATATTCTATTTAAATTCCCATGTTTGGAAATTGTCACCACAGACTTTATCTAATGTCCATTCTGTATACGTTTTATTATAGAGCAAATCAGATTCCTCTACAATTGTAGCTATTGGTCAAATGAAAGTTGCTAGTGGTCACTGGAGCAAAACAATTGTTTTATATTTTTTGTACTAGCACCTATAGATTGTAGTGACCTTATAACTATCACCACTAGTGACACCTGGCCCCTTCATCATCCACTGAATCCAAAGCACACACAAACATAAAGCTCTAGTATGTTGGGCCCTTGAATTTGCCTGGACCTGAATAGAGATATATTTTGGTTGATATGAAGAAGATGACTGGCGACCTGTCCAGGGTGTACCCCGCCTTTCGCCCAAAGTCAGCTGGGATTGGCTCCAGCCCCCGCGACCCTGTAGGCAGGATAAGCGGTTGACGATGGATGGATGGATGGATGAAGAAGATGTTGGAAATGTAAAACTAGATGTTTCATGCTTTAAAGTCAGCTGTTGTACTCGTTGGATCGTCGTGTAGAACACCTTAAAATAAAGCCTAGATTAAATTTAGACATCAGACATATCAGAGAGATATATGAGCCAATGCTGAGGTGATTTCAGTCACAGTTGGTTGCTAAGTGCTGTTTCAAGAGTTTCATTCAAAGCTGATTTGGCTCGTTGATGGTTCAAAACCCTCAAAAGCGATGAAGAAACTTATAGTGTGACGTTCATCACTGTTTTTTCAAAACAACAAAAGTACCAGTTTCCGGTGCGGATGAAGCAGCTGCCGAAACAAATGAAAACACATGGCCATCAAAGGTATTTCGCTGACTGACATGAACTCGGTGAGCTGAACGTGCAGGTGACAATGTCCACTCTTCTAACGTGCGCAGGGAGGAGCGGCGTTGCGCTGCATCCTGGAGATGAATTGGCCGCCACCTCCTGTTTGGAGTCAGCTCTTTCTTCCTCTTCACACCCAAGGATCGCGGTCGACTCGACGCTGAACGGGTGAAAGTTCACCCGTGCGGTGTCGTACTCCCACGCTTGCCTCATTGCGAAGTCTGTAAAGGATTTATTCTTGATGGACACCCGGGGGTTCACAGCGTTCCTGTAGCTGGCTGTGCGCAATGACGCGTAACTGGTGTCATTGCTGTTCAAAGACGCAGGGGAGTGTTGGCCTCCTGCCCAGCCAATGTTGTCACCACGACCGTCTTTAACCCGGGTCACTGTCTTCTTCAGATTCTCGCAGCCCTTTAGCAGTAGGTTCTTCCGGCACAAAATGTACACCCAGGGGTCTAATATGGGGTTGAATGAGGCGAAGCGGATCGCCAACATGTCGCTCCTGTAGTCAGGCTTTCCCCCAGCAGAAATATAGGCAGGGTCGTATAGCTGGTTAACGAAGATTCGCACCTGTCACAAAGAAACACAGACAGAGCATGTCTTAGGATGCGTTTTTTCAAAACAAATAAAATTGATACCAATAATCAAATGTGTTTGGCACGCACCGTGCGCAAATATTATCATATAATATAAATAGTCTGTTATCCTTACCACTAAAGGGATGGAGCAGACCAGGAAAACGATGGTCATGAAGATCAGAAGCCAGAACATTTGGATCTCCGCCGCTGAGGTGACCGACGGCAGCCGGGGGAAGCGGCGACGTGATCCTCCCTGCTCACACAACTCGGTCCTGACTATTCCTGTCCTCTGGTTCATCCCCACCAGCGACCTACACACCGCCACATTACACAAAACTGTCACTGCGATCAGCACCAGCATCACGCCGCCATACAGGAAGGAGTAGCAAGCCCCGAGTGGATCCATCGCTCTCCAGTCTAGAAAGCACCAAGTCCCGGGAAAGTGCCTGACGTGCTGCCCGAAGCCCAAACTGGGCATAATGCACAGTACAATGTTGGCAAGGTAGATGACCAAGAGCGCAAAGCGCGGCATTGTCCGGTCTATGTGCTGAGAGTAGAAATAGGCATGGTTTATGGCCAAGTATCGTTCCACAGCCATGGCGCACAGGATGGACATCCCGGCTGAGCCGAAGAAGAGCATGGAGAAGGAGAAGAAGTGGCAGAGCAGCGCTCCTCCTGGCCAGCGGCTGGCCACATATGTGGCGATCACCACCGGGCTGGTGAAGCACGTTCCCAACAGATCCGTGATGGCCATCCCGCAGACCAGAGTGTAGAAAGTGGTTTCCTTCTGCTCCTTTTTGGAGATACACAGCACAACTATGGCGATGAGGTTCCCTAGAACTCCCACGGCGAACATCGTGGCTGAAATGACCAGAGACTTGGACTCCAGCCGGAGCGCAGGGAACGCACTGTGGTTTTGGCTGATAGAGAGAGGCGGCAGCGGCTCAGAAACATTCGTGTCCAGTTCTCCAAATGCAAGGGTGTCGTTGATCATTATTAAAACGAACAATGCACAATGGTTAAAGTGCAAGACCTTTCTATGGTGTTTAGAAAACTTGCCCAGGAAATATAGAGCGCTAATCAAAAAAAAAATCTTAACTGAAAATTACATCATGAAATATCGTTTTGCCGATAGAGCAAAGTGAGTTTCATAAGTGATCATGTTCAGTTTCCAGTAGCGTGTTCGGCTCCCGATACGCACATGTGAAAGTGTGCCTGGTTGTTTTTTCCCTGTTCCGTTCTGCGCGTATTTAAGCGGTGCACTGATGTTAGGGGAGTGACGTGCAGGCTATGAGCGCAGCGACACAGGTTTCCCAGGATCGCATTTCTGCAGCCAAGAACCATTATTCAACACTTTTCATTGCTAATCAGAGGTAAAATGGCAGTAGAGTCGCCTCACTAAATCCAGGAGCCAAGAGCCAACATCTGGTGTCACTTCGCACAAAAACTTGCTTTTGTCTAGTTTGTGGATGAACGGACACTATATTTAAAAAATAATCTCAATAACTAAATGTAATAACAGTCATTTCAGCTTTTCTCCAAACTGGCCGGCACAGTACATTACAGACAATATTCAAAGTTAAAGATGCGACTGTAGTTTCTGCCCAAATGAGCTTGATCTTTTCTCACCATTTAACGTGCATAACAAAAACTAATGCAATATGCACATGATTGTGAGAATGCGCAGGATAACTACCTGTGGCTCCATAAGCTGAACAGGTTCATTCGAAAGACAAAACTAGTTTGGGTGACTGTATATGATCCCGAAATAAAAGGAAAGAGGGGGAAATTGTGGAGGTCATGTCATAAATCTCCAACTTCAGCACCAAGGCCAGCGCCTTTAACACAATCAGCACCACGAACAGAAACAGCGCTGCTGCCGTTTGAAACCACACACTCAGCATTTGACCCATTATTGATACTGTACGCCTTATTAAGATGTAATCGATGTCACAACCCATACCATTGTTTGGAAACCCGTGAAATTATCAGTTCCTATCTTCAAAATGTTTCCGATGCACCAACAAATGTTTTTTTCATCTGGTTTCTGGTTTATTGCTAATCCTATTTGTATAATCTGATGTCAAAGCAGAACACAGCTTGATGAGAATAAGAGTCCACACACTGCAGTGAAAAGGTTTCCACTAGACAAACGTCATCAGTCACATAGGCCACTGAGCTCCACGTGCCTCTTTTGCAGAAGAGGGCTCATGGGGACAAACTGTCAATGTTACTGATTAAATATATTTATGGCTCTACAGTCCCTGTCTTAATCTGTAGGCTGGGTTTGACCTCCGGGTATTGTTACTTGAATGCGTGGTTTTTTAGACAGTTTCAGTGAGCCCACAGCTCAACACACCTGAAACACACTGTTTATGAAGAAGAATGCACTGTCAAGACTGATTGTTAGTTGCTTTGTTTTTGTTTGTTTGTTTGTCAGACTATTTCAAATGAGTCAATCTCAGCAGCAAAGTAGATCACATCGTGCCCTTGAATATAAGGCTCCTTTTGAAATTCTCTTTTAAAGGCTCCTGGGTACGTTCCTTCTCTAATGAACAAAACACTGCTGACAGCACAAATAGACCGCGACTTCTAATGAGGACAGGTCTAATACAAAGGACAGCAAAGGTGTCAGTCAAGCGGGGCCACGCTTTCTTTACACTGTTTGAATTTTGAAAGTTTTTCCCCAATGGAACCATGATCCAGCAGGTTTATTGCTGCTACCTGGAGACGTGCATAATTTTCAAACGGGCGCAACAGTCATCTTATGTAAGTGGGAATGAGTCTAAAGTATTAAAAAGAAAGGTTGTGCTTAATCTTAATGTATCCTACATAAATCTCATGAGGGGAAAAATAAGCGCAGGACAAAATACCCAAGGAGCTGCATGAATTAGTTTCTTATCGTCCCCATCAGCACTGAACAGTTTCTCTCGCCTATAGATTTTTCATAAGCTCTATACTTTCGTGGTTCACGTGATTCCATCCCTTCTGTTTTTCATTTCCTTTGGATTTCGTTAAATAAATCCTACATGATAAATATCCATAGGGCTGATAGGCTATTATCATTTCATGAGTAATCATATTTAATAATTCAATAATTCTCAGATGGAATTTCACTGCACAATGCGGTCGCTATGGCGCATTTAAAAGTGATCATCTCTGACAAATCCCACCAACTGCGGCTCCTGAGCTAAGCCGCCTGCAGGGCAACCCCGGCGCTGAATTCGCTGTTAATCAGGCGTGTGCAGTGAAAATCTGGCCGCAGGTGTTTTGATAGCAACGCTTTGTCCTCCCTAATATTCAGAAGACGTGTGTCACCGAACTGAGCCGCACATTGGCAGGTTGTAGTTATGCAGGGGCTTTTGGTTTGGAGGGTAGCCTATAGCACGTTTTTACAGTGGTGGAAAACGTTTTCAGGTCCCTCACTTAAGTACATTATATACCACGCTGTAAAATACTCATTTACAAGAACTCCTCCACTCAAAAGTCTTTCCTAAGTATAAGTATGTAAGTATTAGCTAAATGTTCTTAAAGTATCAAAGTAAAATTATTCAGCGCAGACAATTGACTTTTATTCTATCATATCTCATATCATCAAAAATACTGTAATACTGTAAGCAGCAGTTTAGGTGTTGGAGCTGAAGCTGATATTGAACTATTTTATACATAGTTGGTAGTTTAATCTATAACAGCTCATGACATATAGAGTAAATATTCAAATAATAATAGTGGTATAGTGTCTTCATAATCCTACCTATATATATTATAGGCAAACTAACTATTTACAACAGTTTATAACACACACACACAGCAGCAGCAGCAGCAGGATAATCTAATCAGTGGAAATGAAAGAATTCATCATATACAATGGAGGAAAGGTCCGTCTAATGGTAGACTGTGGTGGACGCTGGAGCTCTCTGTCTCTGTCTGTGTAAGTGGATTCCTCTTCTCTCATGGGCTGGTGCCTCCTGGGTATGTGTGTGTTTGTGGGTTTTACTCTGCCCTAAGTGCTGTAATAACGCAAAGCTATCAGACGTCAGTGGCTCTGATGCCCAACCATAAAAATACACTCTTTTTTTTTTCTCTCTCTCTCCACACACACACACACACACACACACACACACACACACACACAACCTGAGGGACTTGTGGCCACCCACACACACTGAGCAGACATAGTGTGGGTTTAATGAGGATTACTTTAGTGTGTGTGTGTGGTTATATAAAAGTGTGTGTGTGTTATCGTTGTTGTCACCCTCTCACATATTATCCTTGGGGATTCCCCACTCAAATTACAGGACTTTCATCTCTTTTCAGAGTCCCTAATCAAGAAGTGTCCTTGGAGGTAATGTGCAGTCTGGAAGGATGCTGAGACGACGATACACACACGTTTGTAAGGCTGGATGTAAAGGGAGGAGACTGATATGTGTAAATCACACTGGATGGTTTAAAGGTGTTAATCAGGTCTCACTGTGCAATAACACTCATCAGATTCTCACTGCTTATTACGAGCAAAACAATAAGATCAATTTTCTGTCTCAAGGGGAATCAGAAAGCAAGTTAGGTATTGATCAGCATGTGACGTGTTTACAATCAGAATGTCTTTATACTGGGCTGACTGCTGACGTGCAATTAAAACAATGGCTTTGTTTCAGGTTAATTTGACATCACGTGATCTGTTGTTTGTTTTAGAATGCAAATGAGCAAGGCTGTGACCTTTTCAGCTAAAATAAAAACACAAATAAACAGGTTGTTTGTGTGACTTCCCTAACAACTTTCTTTTCAGTTTAAATGTGCAATGTGTAAGAATTTAAGGGATTTAAGAGTTTAAAACATTCAAAAATGAGCTAACATTACATACCCTAACATGCTAAAGAGGTAGCCTCAGCCCATACCGTCTCAGTATACCACTTTGTACATCAATAGGCGATAGTATAGCTTAGATCCCTTATTAAACAGCTCAATTAACCGTGAATTCAAGTTTCTCCCTTCCACCGAACTAATTGCCTTGTTAAAGTTTCAGTGTGTAAGTTTTAGTGGCATCTAGTGGTGAGGATTGCGAATTGCAACAAATGGGTCACTGTGCACTCACTTGCCCCTCGAATGAAATAAGTACTTTACAATAAATGTTTTAATTCTAATGGCAATTGTAGATTCAGCAGTAAAAAAAATTACTTTGTACTTTTTCTCTACAAGGTTTTACATTATATCAATTTCATTTCTAAATCCAACAACAGAAAAGCCGTGAAAACTGTCAACATATGGTCCTCTTTTAATCTTTATATAATATAGACTACCCCTGTTTGTGTCTTCTTATATATTTGTGTACTGTTCTGTATGTCTTTATGTCCCATTTACACTTTATACCTCTTTTGCAATAAAGATTTAAGGAGGGTTAAAAAAAATCTGATTATTCCGACACAACATGAATGCGCCATCAGTCACCACTCTCCGTTTGCAAGTGCGTAGGAGAAGCTGCAGTGGCGGACATGCTCTGTTGGCTCTTGTGCTAAATATTATTCTTCCATTCCTCCATTTGTCCTAATTTCACTTATCTTTTTACTTCTAACAAACCTAACGACTAATACTACTACTTCTGCTGGTTTTTCATACTTTTTCAACATACTGACGTCCATTTGGGCTACAGTAGAAAGATGGCGCGCAACATGGTGACTTCCATGTAAGGGGACCTGCTGGGTATGTAGATAGAAATGGCTCATTCTAAGGTAATAAAAACATAAAAGTTCATTATGTAGGGTCTTCATACCACTGAAAACATAGTTATGTATATGATATTACATTTCTGTCAATCAATCCTCCTAAACATTACACACTGAATCTTTAACTCATCGTAAAATACACTTCATCCAAAGTTGACAGAAGCAAAATAAAACTCACCAAAACTGTCTTGGTTAGTCTTTCCACTGTTTTAGCAATCACCACCTCTGGTATAGTCGAAACAAACCCTTAATTCACAGAGTTAGATGAGAAAATATTCTGGCTTTATACACTGTCACTGCCTCTCAGATGTCTGACCTCCCTTGAGGTCAGGCATCGTGAGTGAGATGAGAAGATCAATACCACTCTCATGTCTGTACTGTGAACAGCTAGCCTGGCTCTGTCCAAAGTATATTTCATATGTTAATGTTAAAATTTAAGTGTAAAAACAACAGTGTTGTTCAAAATTCACTGCCTGAAGACTCCAGTCTTTATGCTATGCTAAGCTAACAGGTTACTGGCTGTAGCTTCAATCAAATACAAGTGAATATTTGAACTATGAACTTTTTTATGATTTTGTTTCTCTGAACACAGAATTAGACAAATAATGCACAGGACTTCAGCATTAAAGGCTTAAAAGCGCATTATGCAACCCTAGAGGAGATTTTGTAGAAATGTGTTGCTTTTTGTCCCTTGGGGATTACCATTTCATAAGGAAGCCCATTTATTTCCGCTGAGTGGAAATATTTGCGTCCAATTCACAAACGAGAATTAATGTAGGGGTTGTACTTCAGTTTCTGCAGCAGCCCCCCCCCCCCACAAAAAAAAAAGAAAACAAAGAGAGAGATAGATTTAATGAGGTAGAAAGAGGCTGTCTTTGTTTTCTTACTCTCCCATCATTTAGTCTTACGCTCTTGCTCCCGAGGGCTTCACAGTGACAACAAGTTTCCTTTCTGGGTAAAGTGAAAGAATGACATGTGGTGATGGCTGCGTGTGGGTGACGTCTTCACCGCTGCTGTTATTTGATCGTGATGCTTTACTGTTTTTATGGCATTGCACCGATGCCATCATCCAGCTTATTCGATTTTTCTTCTTCCACCACTGCTGCCTCCCCACACACAGACGTCCAATCACACTGCTGCAGCCTGCCAAGCTCATTACACTGGGGAGCTCAGGCTCATTTACTCTCTCTATTGTGCTCTATCTTATTGCTTTTTCTCCTCTCTGGATCACTCAGTTTTGTCCCTTTCCCCCAATTAAGTCTTGACTTCCATTTTTACTCTTTTATCCCCCTCCGTTTTCTATTAATATTTCCACCTTTGTAGAAAGGTATTCGTTTTAATATAGTTGTTTATTTTTCCCAGCAGGTATGTTATGGGAAGATGCCTGTTGATTTGACAATCATCTGTGTAAGCCTACAATGGGGTCCATTGTACATTAGATGGCTGTGATAAACCCCAGGCACAGTGCACATCTGTTCCTCCCACATACACAAACACACATGTGCACCACAATACAGTTACTTGAGTTACGGTTGCTTTGTCATGTATTTTGAAGGCTGACATCCCACACATGTAAGGTCAACCGCGCGATTGTGTGCATGCAAGTGCATGTGTGTATGTGCATCCAACACATTTCCATACTTCAGCTTGCCATGTCAAAAGCTGTTTGTGTCTAAGTGAATTATTATTCTGGCATTATATGTTATTCGGAATGGCAAAAACACAACAAGGTTAAACTCAAAAACTGTGTGGCCGAGTGTGAGTGTGTGTATGAACTCACTGTCCCTCAGGTTGTGGCATGTTGACACATAATAGGCAGCAAGATGTGCCCTGTCTCCTCCTACTAGAAGTATTTAGCTCATTTAGCTCTTTCAAATCTGAGATTACAGAGTTAAACTTCTTAATTTAAATGTTCCCTATTTCATCGAAGGCTTCACATTGTAGGATTTTGTTTTGGTTTTCTCCGATTGGTCTTTGGAAAGCAGTGTTGTGTTGAGACTGGTCAGTGAGTCTGTCTGAAAGAGGACTCTTTTCTGGGCTCGGCTCTTGGGTTTGGAGGACTTTTCAACTGAGGAAGTCTAGGGAGTGGCACTTAATGTGAGTGGTGATGGTGCAATGGATAAGACTATGCTTTTGGCGTGAGAGACCCAGGTTCAATCCCCCACTGTGACCCATCCACCATTGTGTCCCTGAGCAAGACACTTAACCCCTAGTTGCTCCAGAGGCGTGCGACCTCTGACATGTATAGCAATTGTAAGTCGCTTTGGATAAAAGCATCTGCTAAAACAATAAATGTACTGTAATGCTCCCTTTTGAAAGTTAATTATAAGTGGGTATCTGCCTTATTCTGCTCTACAAACATTTGTTGGTGTTTTTCTGTGTATATGTAAAATGTGTTTGTCCTGTCAGCTATGATGACTGACTGGAGCCCATACTTCACCACAATACAGCACAATGGGCTGGTTGACACTTTCAGTTGTTTTACTGCCATGTTAAAAACTCCCCGACGCTATCATGGTTATATCAAGGTAGGTATACTCATACTATGTTCAATAATATGATTATTTATGCTAAACTGGTATTTGTTCTCCTGACATCTGGGACGTTTAGTGCCAGGGCCCAGTTTTGACAGGACTTAACCACTATGTCCAGTTGTTGCTGTAATCCTTGTTCAGTAGGAGACAAAAAAAGGTAATCAGCAAAAAAAAAAAACTTCACCAACTCTATGTAGGAGGGAAAGACCAGGAGCAGCACACTGATCCAACTGAACAGCGAGATGATTTATATATACATTAAAAAAGCTGGACTTAAAGCCTATTCTCTGGTTGTAAAATTCAGTTTGTCTCCATTTTAACAGCACACATATTCTCCAAATACATTGATTTAAACAGATCCTACATTTTGTCCCCTAGAAACTTAGGTGTCATTTACACTGGGGACGCTGGGGACATGTCCCCACTATTTTTGAATTGGCTGATTTCATCCCCATCACTTTTTGAAAGCATTTGTTAAAAATGTTCTATAAATAATAGCTTGCAACAAGAAATGTTAAAGAACAAATGAAATTGCTTTGAGAATTTTTTTTTGCACAATAAGAAAATATGCAATGCAATTTAAATCTAGAATAAACAAGTGCATTGTCCAAGAAAGTAACTTTAGTGTCACGATCTATCCATGACCAGTTTATTGGTTGGGGTTTTGT
Source organism: Micropterus dolomieu (assembly GCF_021292245.1). Lineage (NCBI taxonomy): Eukaryota > Metazoa > Chordata > Actinopteri > Centrarchiformes > Centrarchidae > Micropterus > Micropterus dolomieu. The sequence goes on from NC_060155.1 coordinate 19,952,266, forward strand.
GATTGTTTTTGCCTGTCTCTCTGGTGTATGGTGTGGGTGTGGTCTGCAGGCACCTGGCTCTCCGGCATAGCTGCTGACAATCTGCCAATCAAGCACCGACCTGTCATACTGTGGGCGTGTCTGTTCTGCTTTGTTCATTTAGTTTCAGTCTGTTTAGTATTTGTTATAGTCTTTTGGGTTCTGTCCTGTGTCTAGTATCAGTTATATAGTCTGTTGTGTTTTTGAGTTTCTCTGAGTTATTGTATTATTTAGTCGGTTTTGGTTTCATGTCTTGTGTCTAGTGTACTCTGTGTTTTGGTTCTGTGTTCCCGTTTGGGTTTTGTCTGTTGTGATCCCTGTGTTATAGTTGGTCGGTGTTTGTCTGTTTACATGTGTTCTGTCTGTGTTGGCTATTTTGCCCCATATCTGCCTGTCAAGTGTTCTGTCTGTTCCCTCCAGTATTCCTCTGCCTGCTTGTCGTTCTGTGTTTTGAGTTCCTGTTGGATTCTTGTCTCATGTCCTTGGTCTTTTATACCCTTTATGTCTGTTTTTATGTATTCATATTTCTGTTGGTATTTGTCTGTGGGCTTGTTGGTAGTTCTGTTAGTTTGGGCCTGTTTGGTATCTGTCTGTGTTCCCGTCAGTTCACCACCCTGCCTGTCTGTGTCTGTCTGCTGTCATTATTAGTATCACCTGTTTGTGCTCCCGGCCTCCTCGTTAGTCAGTGTTTTAAATGTGTGTGACTTCTGTTCAGCTGTACTGGTTTGTTGTGTGTTCATCCACTGCCGTGTGGCCTGCCTGCCTGCCTGCCTGCCTGCCTGCCTGCCTGCCTGCCTGCCTGCCTGCCTGCCTGCCTGCCTGCCTGCCTGCCTGCCTGCCTGCCTGCCTGCCTGCCTGCCTGCCTGCCTGCCTCTGCTACCAAGTTTGTTGGATTATCCTTTGTTCTGTCTTCCCCTGGATCATCTGTTTATGACTGTGTTTTTGCTGCTCTGCAGACAACCTTTGTTTGGACTCTGCTGTAAGTTCTGTGGGCTTAAATAAATACCCAGAAACTGTACCTGCTCTGCCTCTGTGTCCTGCGTTTGGGTCCTAAAACCTGTTCCTGCCAGCACACACGACAAATTGTGAATCGACCTAAATACCCTGGGCTCCTGACTGTCAGCGCCAGATTGTTGTACTCACTTTAGTGGTAACTATGTGCAGCCAAACTCCTAGAGACTTCTAGTGAACTTCTTTGGTTTGGACTAAACTCTGTGTTATCAGTAAAATCTTTGTGAGTTTCAACTTACAGTCTCTGTCTGCTCTTGAGTCCAGAACCACCTTGCACATAACATTAAGCAACCAAAAAAGCTACTGATTACTGCATTATATTCCATTATATTTTGAATTGTCACCTGCCACCTGAATTTTATGTTTCCTGTCATATAAATAAAGACATTTAGACCATACATTGGTGCAGAAAATGTCTCCAGAATGCAGTAAATTAAGAGTTTGATGCTCAAAATCTTCTGGGGGAGAACCCCCAGACCCCCCACTCATATTTCAGCGTCAAACCTAGAAGTCAAAAGCATCCTTGAAATAATTTTTTAAAAAAGTGAATATCTCAGTGGTGAGGTGTTTTGGGAGGAAGCAATTTTTTACTCAAGATGGATGTTTGTCAAGGAAATACTACAGAATAATTTAACCAGACAGCTGCTGACACAGATGCCATAAAGTCTGATTTGTCCCCACTCTTATGAATGGGGGAAATTAACCCATTGTAGCAGATGTCAGGAAAACATCCTCACATTGAACAAAAACACTGCACCCTGCATCTCCGGGGTCATTTGAGCATCTAGTTTTTAATGTTGTCCGGACCACAAGTTTTCCTTTGCTGGAGATTTTTTTCTGTGTTGTAAATTCTTGCCAAGTAAATGGGCAATCAAAGGGGTTTTGGTTGTCTATGGTTGTATGTTTGGAGTTTTCTTCTATAACACATTGCTCTGAATTGATTTGATTTATTGACATGTCTTTGTACAGATGTATATAGATCCTAATTGTAAGTGTATATTTGTTTAAAATGTGTTATGGCTGGGTCATTTGGTTGGTGATGTTTTTCCATCACCTATTATTCTCAGCTGTTTTCTTATTGTCTTGCAGTCTTGATCAAACCATTTGTAGTTATTTGCCTTCTAACAAGTTTCCATTTTTGTTTTATATCTGGCATCTTATTCACTGCCAGTAAAGAGCACCTCTGTGATTCCACGCTACTTGTATTTCTCCTTCACTGTTCGAGTCTTTCATTTAGCAGTGTACTCAATCTCCTTGGACTTCCGGTCTGAGAGCTATGCTGTTCTGCTTGCTGACTAGTTTCATGGTGACCACGTTACTTTGCTAGATTTATAGCCTACAAACACTGGCAAAAACTGTGTACAATGTACAGTTTACATTTTCTTCTTGTCTTCCAATAACTCTTCTGTTAGCTTCTTTAGTGCGGTTTTTCCTTTGGATTATTGGTAACAGTGGCTGTTAGCAGAACAGATGCCAGCTAACTAGCTTGACAGATAGCTATAATTTTGATTTAGAAATATATCCAAAGATGACCTTGCACACAACATTGTTCCAGCCAATCAGAAACAGGTGGCGTCAGTGCTCATGCACAGGAGTGATCGGGGGAGGGGCAGTGGGAGAGAGAGTTCTATACACTGGCACATTCAAACATACTGGACTCCAGGCACTGTGAAGAAGGTGAGATGGCCAAAAACAGACAAAGTGGAACAGGTCTGAAGCAACTCATTCTCACTCCCAAGTTGTCACATACAGATGCATGGTCAGGACCCCATGGCGTCAGTTTGTTATACTCTGGGATGCCCCTTAGTGTCATAGTTCAACGCATTGAGGAAAGCCCTGTTCTCATTTATGAACTCTAAAAGCAGGTTTATGAAAACAGAAAAGTGTGAGTTAAGGACATGGTCAGGGTGGACACGTGAACTTTTGCCCAGGAGACCAATATTCGTTTCCTATGTGAAACAAAATGTCAACATTGATTGTTTTTAGTAAAGTTACGTAGGTTAATCAAGTTACATAAGTTACGTAAATAGCAATACCTAACCTACGTAAGTTAAGTCATGTAAGTAACATAGTTATTTTTAACCCAAACTGTGATGTTTTCCTAACCCTAAACAAGTAGTTTTGGTGCATAAACCTAACCAAACTGCAACCTTTCATAACGTTAACCACATGGTGTTTCACAAAGTTGAAATTCCAGACATTTAATTATTATTACTAACTTGACTGGACGTTGAATATTTATTGTTGCTAACTAACAGCAGAGCCCTACACATCCAAAAATGACACAAAAGGGATACGCAGAGTGTTAACCAGCCAAAGGGTCTTGACTAAGCGTCCATATGTGACAAGTTAGGAGTAAGAATGTGTTGTCTGCAGAGTATAAACAGAGAAGAAAATTATATGACCAGGCAAAGGCGAAGGACTTTCAATGCTGGAGAAACCTCAGAGAAAAAGAAAATGGTGGCAAAGCTTCTGAGGGAGCACTGTAGGGAGGGGTGTATTTGTAGTCTGTAGAATCACTTACTCTCCCTTTACTGTGGTTAACTCTTCTTTAGAGTCCTTTCTGAAGAGTATTTGATGGTTATTTTGCAAAATGATGCACTTATTTAGGTTTAAGATGTACTCAGGAGCTCTTCCTTGGTGCAGCTACTCTTCGCTTCTTCTTTCTGCAGAGATGATAACTGGTTTGGCCTGCTCTGACAGAGTGTAGCCATCAGCGTTAATGGTCCTGCATACTGTGTTTTCACTTCATGTATCTCGAGGCTGCAGGATATTAAACATTTTCATCATGGGGGCCACTACTAATACAACCACGCAGATGAAAATACTGGCAACACAAAACTATACACCTGCTCACTACTGACAGAACTGTTCCAAGTTTTTGAATAATAAATGTTTAATATGTTACTATGTAGTTGCAAATCTAATTAGGGTAATAATTTCTGGTTTGGAAGTGCAACAAAATTGTAAGCTGTGGAAATACTTATCTAACGCATATAAATATGTGGGTATGTATACAGATGCACCTACGTATATGTATTAGTTCATACTGTATTGGTACATCGTTAGTACAAAAGATCCTATCTCCGGATTAATTATGCCCTAAATTGCAGGCTGTAAGATGTGTTAGATATGGTTTTGTTTTAACTGTCATGAACATTTTCAAGGAATCTTCTACTCCTGTTTTACATAAAGTGTTTTGACACTTTTAAAGGTGGGGTATGCAATTCTAATCCAATACAAATTCAGCAAATAATTCCTATATTAATTGCTTTCTGTGTGTGCGCTGAGAAAAATCTGGTGTTTGTACACAGCCCTGACTCTGTAAATGGGAAGCAAAACAAGTGACTGAACCACACAACACTATTCCAACCGTTCCAGCCATGATTTGGATGTCAGGTAACAAATCACTTGCCCACAGACACTCAGCTTACTTTCTAGTTTGCCAAGACATGTTGTTGTTGTGATGTTAGCTATAGTAGTAGGAGAGTTGTGAGTATCACTGCCTGGAGCTGGTGTGCTGGCTCTTGTCCTCAGTGCATGTTAGCTTCACAGCAGCAACTGTAACAACAGTTTGCTAACTCACAACTTAGCTAACAACACTTTCTGTGTCATTGTTTGCTCTATATCATAATATTTGTCATGGTATTGGATTGCAACAGAACTGCATACCCTACCATTAAATACCACCTCCACAGTCTAGCCTGTAACGCTCACAAGTTTAATGTTAACCCCATTATGGTGTCTTAAAGTATCGATTTCACACAATCACAATTGGTTGAATACTGAGAGAAAGAAATCACATTATCCACAGAATATTGAGAAGTTCAATGAAACTGGAAGGTTTAATGAAACTGGTTTTAAAACCTGCCTCATGAGGGATGAGTGTTTGATTTCATACCTCTATAGCTAATGGAAACAGTCACATCTTCCATTGTGTGAAAAACAATATTATGAGGGCATGTCGGCACTATGGAAATAATTGCTGAAATATCTCTACAATCCAAAGACAAAACACATAACACACACAAACAGTTGTATTCCCATCACAGAGGACACTACATTGATTTAACATTCAACAACAGTCGCTTTCACGGTCCCTTGGAACAGCCACTATTCTGCTTCTTATGTGGAGGAATCAGGTCGGATTATCTGCATGCAAGCTCTGGAGCCTTCTGCCTACTGATTCTGAACTGTACACACAGCAAACAGCACAAAATGATCGGTTCACAGCACAAAACACAACTACAACACAAACTCCACGTAAGGAAAAAAAAACAAGAGTAAAGTTTTATGTGCTAAAGCCCGTAAGATTCAGATCAACGTTGTTGAGCCAGAGTTTGCTTTCATCCATTGGACAGGTAAACTAACAGTACTGCAAAGCATGTGCATTATATCATGAGTTTGTGCTTTAGTTGGCTCAAGTTAGATAACGTTAGCTTGCCAGCTAACGACGAGCAGTCCTGTGTATCACAGGATAGCAATATGCCATATTTATTATGTCAAAGTGTTGACTTTAGCATGCAAGAAATTATAAAATGGTATAATTTGGTTATACTAGCCTATAGTGATGCAAGGCAGGAGCAGCGAGCTAAATTAACATGAATCCACCATTGTTTTCTTCATGACATTCAATTTAGAATTATTGTAGTTTTACCAATACTCAGTGTAGTGGTATGTGTTTTCTATGCAGGCTTATAGGTTTTTAGCCTTGCTCTTGAACGCACCTCGGGAGCATCAAATTAGCTCCACCCAGATCAAACCCCCTCATTAGCTGAGCTTATTTAAAGCAGCTGTAGTATCATGGCTGCCTCTTGTGTGACTGTTGGCAAGGGATGGTGGAGAGAGTTTGCATGCTGAGAAGTGCAATAAATTAGACACTGCTCCTGCAATGCAGGACATTGATGTGGGTGGGAAACAAGTAAGGGAAAGAACAGGAATTTGGTTCTGCAGCTAAGTTTGTACTGGCTAAGCTGGATGTTGTTCAGGCCAGGGCTCTGAGGATATGCACTGGGGCATTCCGGACAACACCGATTCCAGCGTTGCTAGTTGAGACAGGTGAGGCTCCACTGAGACTGCGACGGACAAAATAAGCATTAAATTATTATAAAAATTAAAATGATTCGGAAAAGCTCTTCCATCATTTTCCCTGCTAGAACAGTGCTGGGAGTTTGAAGGGGGGGGGGGGGGGAATAGGATCAAAAGGGACAGTTATATACAAATAGTATACTTTCATTTAGAAAACATGGGCTTGAGTGGGATAGAGGTAGGGCCGTCGGTATGCTGGCCAGCTGTCCCTCGATGGCTATGGCCAGAAGCTGACATTGATTTGTCTATTAAAGAGGCCATACAGACCAGTGAAATGGGAAATCCTGCAGTTTATGTAGAGGAACACCTAAGAAATACATGGAAGGACTATAGAAGCATATATACTGATGGGTCAAGAGACCCTGAAAGTAAAAGAGTGGGGTTCAGCTTGTATGTTCCTCATGTTCAAATGTCCCAGTGTAGAAGAATGACAGACGGGATTTCAATATTTACTGCAGAATTAGATGCACTATTGTGGGCACTGTGGTGGGTGGAGGAGGTGGGCTTGGACAAGGCTATACTATGTACAGATTTCTTATCTGCTTTGATGGCATTTGGTGGCGACGAGGGCAGTAGAGCTAGGCCAGACATAGCTAGGGAGATTTTAATGATGATTTTTAAACTCAAGAGGCAAGGGTGTAGTGTGGGTTTTCTTTGGGTTCCAGGACATGTCGGGGTCAAGGGAAAGGGTAGTGTTAACAGCACTGGGGCACGATTTGGTAGTGACACGATTTGCAGTGAACCGGTTTGCAGTGACCATCGATTGCAGTGGACACATGCGGGGTGGGTAAGCTGTTGCACCCCTGCAGCACACCCTTAGTTAGACTGCCTCTCCACAGCTGGTCCTGGCCCACTCTGCCTTTTTTGTTTGGTCCAATAATCCGTAATAACTGGGAGTGTTTTGTTAAAAATAAAATAAGTAACTTGTTAGCAAAATTTGTAAAACCTTTATATTCCATTGTAATTTGATTATTTATTTGTATTATTCACCATCCTCTTTTCAGGCACTTCAAGTTACTGATTATCAATAAATACGTTATTCTTTTGGAGCCTTACCTGTGTAGCCTTTGTATAAAGGTTTAGTCAAAGTAGAAATAGAGCATTTCCTGGGGTGGAAGTCCCCAGGTGGCGTTGTCGGATAGTTAGATTCTGGTGGTGATTCCTCTTTTAGCGTCACCACCAGCCTGGCCACACTCGGGTATACAGCTTCTTTGCAGTTCTCAGTCATTGTAACTTACATGACCCACATCATAATCAACAATGTAATTTTACTGTGCAGGACAACAACACAGTACAATACAGTGGTAATGTTACTTCCTACAGTCTAACTTATATACTAAAATGTGGCAACAATCTCATTTGTAAAATTCAGTCTAGCTCCATAACCGTTTTGTTATCAGCCAATAAATTTAGCTAAGCCTCTATTGAAAGATACACAAATAGTTATTGAACGAGCGCATGTTTGGGAAGGTATTGGTTGCAATCCGAAACCTCGCTGCTAGGGGCCTCTGATAAACTACATATAGCCTCTTTACCAAGTCTGCACCTAAAATTTTATGACTTGCGTTATTGGGACATGCGTTTTGTCCCTAAAAGGAAGGCGAGTGACCACAATTTGACAGTGTAAACAGATTTATGTCACAACAACATGAGTAATTGTTTTTTGAAAAGCCCCGGATCTCAAAGATTTTTTAAAAAAACAAAATAAGAACAATTAAGGAAACACTTAAATCACACATCAGATCTCGATAAACGAAATAGTTCAAAGGGTTAAAAATTTTTACTCAACATTATATAATTTGTTGCAAATGAATGATTGTTTGGCCCTGGAGGTCATTAATTAGGGCTCTGGAAGTGCTCCTCCTGTTCCTCTTCGCACAAAAGAGCAGACACCAGTCCTGCTGCTGGGTTGATGCCCTTCTACGGCCCTCTTTCCAGCTCTCCTCGTGTAATGGCCCATCTCCTGGTGTCTCCTCCGTGATCTTGACTGTGCGGGAAACACAGCAAACCTTCTTGAGTCAGCACACATGGACCTGCGCAACCTGAATGGGCTGCAGATACCGCCTCTTGCTACCAGTAGTGATGAGGACACTAGCAAAATGCAAAACTAGAGAACAATCAGGAAGGATAAGGAAAGAGAAATTATCTGTGGTCACTTACAAAACAATTTCATTTTGGGGGGTTGTCTTACTGTTGCCACTCCAGTGACACTGCTTTCCAATCGCTTTTTGCTTTCTAACTGGATAGATTGATATCCATGAAGTTTAATTGACCTGATGTAATAATGAAATGATTAAGTGTTCCCCTTTTTTTGAGATGTGACTTTATCTCTCATTCAGTTTATGACTTAAAGCCCTTGAAAATATGATATTGTTGGGTTTTCTGTCCAAGCAGCAGAACGATCGAAAGTTAGTCAGCATTTAGAGTGAGCATGACAGAAGAGAGAAAGTATTGGTTTCGGGGTTTGTCTGAGACTACTGAATTGTCCCTAGCAATAATTTAGTCAGTCAGTGTCTAGTAAAGGTATTTGCTACACAAACGGTTATTAACAGTAACTCTGTAATAGTAAAGGAATACATACCCACTAGTTAAATAGTAACTATGGTGAAATTTTCTCTAAATTCCTCCCAAACTTCCAGATTATTGCCTAGTAGGTCATACATACCTTGTAACAAAAGAATAGGTACTCGGTAGTTAAAAATATCTACTACAGTTCTTTGAAAAATCCTAAATTGTTACCACCTATATGTACTGGTACACCGTCGGTACAAAAAATTACAACTAACTCTGGAGTATTTACGCTGTATGTTGCAGGCTGTCTAAAGCATCACAGAGAAGGGTGTAAAGAGGTTGAGAAATGTGGCTTACCAATTGTAAAAATAAATAAATAAATAAATGTAAGTGAAAAATAAATTGCTTATCTGTCACCATCCCTATGTGCCATCATCTTTGCCACCAATGCTGCCAAAGAGCCGTTTGACTCCACTAATTGAAATATTTTAACACATCACAACATCCAAGAGAAAACACAGAAAGATGACACTGCAGTTGGGTACTGACTGACTTTTCCTTTCTATGTGGGCTTGTTTTCCCCTCTAAGAGTCAGTCAAACAGAATATCTTGATTATGCAAAAGGAGAGAACAGAGCTGGTATACCACTGTACTGTGTAAATTCACAAACTGTAGTGTTTTGTTTAATTTTAGAGAAATAAGTCGTAGTTTCAATATTTAGATTATAAAAATGTATTTCCTTCTATTGGTGGTTTCTCACTTGTTTCATACATTTTGTATCACTGCATATATACTAAGCCCTGCAAGCTTAAATCAGATGAGCAGGCCATATCCAATGTACAGTAGCGTTTCCATGACAATGGCATGAGGGTTTTCTCTGCAGTGTTCATGAGAGAAAGAGTATCTCATTGAAATAGAAAAATAAATACAACTGTTGAGGTTAAAACAATTTTGAAGAATGTAAGGGATTTGAAATGGGTTCATAAAGTCAAGCGTAAATCAAGTGGGTGAAAATCAGCTGAATCTTGAATGCACCTAATGGCTGGCCTACCTGCGCAGACTCTGCATGATTTTGTTACTGCTGGACAGATTGAGGCTACCTGCATCGCCGTTTCCCGTCTTTGTGCTAAACTAAGTTAACCTGTTGCTGGTGATAGCTTCATATTAAACGTCTTCTCAACTAACTCTCTACTAGTGAGTGGATGTAATTCCCTAACGCCAAGTATTTCCTGTATTCAGGTAAGTAAGCTGTCACTAGGAATTTCTACCCTGTCTGTAATGACAGAGCTGCCAGCTTAAACATAGAGTTTTAGTCAACTTTCTTCAGTAGTGTTGTGAGTGACAACTAAGCTCTACTGTTCAAGTCACTGAAATTCCTCCCACAGATCTTGGCAGCAGCAGCAAATATCAATACCTGTAAGGCCCGGTGGTGTTTTGTGGGCACAGGGGACTCAGCTGCTTACCTGCTCCCCTCTGTCTCTTTCAGAGTTTCATTAGTTTCATTTAAATGTACTGGATTTTTTGTTTTTCATGTCAGTGTTTCCCAGTGGTGTTGGTTTTCCATGTCATATAGATTTGAAGGAGGTTTGTACAGTTTGGTCACCATTACAGCTTTTTCTTCAAACAGACAGTGGCTATATCAAATGTAAAGTTAAGGATCATTTGTTTTATTTTTTCAAATTCACATGAATGCTATTGGTTTCCGTTCTTCTTCTAATAAAACACTTGGAGTCTGCTACTTGTATTTTTTGTACTCACAAAGAAGTAATTGCTCTCTGGTGGCCTCTAACCCCTAATGTCAAACTCTCTATTTTATTGCAATCTACATACCGTCATCCCTTTCAAGGCATTTCCCTTCCCTTAAAGGATCTCATTTCCAGAGACAATCCAAGATGTAAGTAAGGGAGTGGGTTATTACTGCACCGGGCTCCATGACACAGTATGGATTTGCGTAGTCAGATTTAGCAAGGTGAGTCACATTGTTCCACTTATAATGAGCTGCTATTCTTCTAAAGAAGATCCTATCTTTTTCAGGTCGTTATATCAAAGCAATAGGATTTTACTGCATAGAGGTACAGATTCTGCTTTATGTATAAATCGCAGTCTTGTTTCTTAAGTTTTTATTTTACATTATGCTGACTTTATGTGGTACAGTATATATGTAGTTGTTTTATGTAGTACATTGCAAATTATAGGTTTACATTTTAATGACAATAGAAAGCTCCGAAATGGAAATGAAAAAGAAAATGTATTTTTGTATTATTTAAATTTGATTGTGTAGAACATATGGGAAATGAGTTTTCAATTTGGCTGAATGAATTAATCTTACTGTAGACAAATCTCCACATCCATTATGCAAATGCCTTATAGATATATGCTCAGGCCATGAAAGAGTGTGATCATGTTTCTACTCTTCCTTTTCAATCTGCCCAATGAAATGCCTTCATATTTGTTCTTTTATAACCTATGGTCCACCCCCACAATAAAAAACATATTTAATATTCTTTGTCGGATGCACAAAAATAGAGCAAAGCAAAGCTTAGATACTTAAAAAGCATAAAACAAATTGTTTCTCAGACACAAAACACTGGTAATCCCTAACAGAACATGTCTATATTTCAGTATTTTTGTGTCTGTCTACAGAGCTCATAGGAAATGTTCTGCAAGGTTTACACCAAGGAGCATTCATTCCTCTTCTTTGTCATCTGTCAAGTCTATACACAATAAAATTCTCTCAAAACCTTTTCAAACACTAATCTATACTTAAGGCAAATTTATACTTCTGCGTCGAATCTACACCATAGGTACACTGTATGCATGTAACTGCATGTTACAGCGACAAAGACCACAACAACTGTGATTGGTCAGCTTGGTAGCATCGCATTTGCCCCTACGCATTTCATGCTTGTCCTTCTTTTCTGCCTTAATGGGGTCAATGGCCGTACATCCCATCTCCTCCTCCACCTTCTCTCGTTTCTGCGTTTTAGTAATTTTAGTTACTACTAAATCAGCTCCAACTCCAAACTCCAAGCTCCAATCAGCTCCAACTCCAAGCTCCAATCAGCTCCAACTCCAAGCTCCAAACTCAAAACAGCGGCATAGAAACTCAACACAGTGGAGAAACCCCACCACCAACTACCATTTTGGCAGTGTAATTGCAGAGCGACGCAGACACCAACGCACAGGTATAAATGTTCAAGATGCTGTACGCTATTGCGTATTAATGCATAATATTATAGAAATAAGTTCATCATTTGTTTTGTATGTAAAATCAAAGTAATTGGTAACTGTAGCTGTTAGGTAAAAGTACAATATTTCCCTCTGAACTGTACTAAAGCAAAAGTATAGAATGTTGCTGAAGCAGAGAAATTAACTTTTGACCCCTTTGAGTTATTCTGTCCCTGAGGTATGGAAAGTGTGTGTTTTATGTGTGTTTTCCTCTCACATCTGTCTCAAAACAAACAAACACTATAGAGGTTTGGGACTCAAAGAAAGCTACTTGTTATATAAAGGCAAGGCAAGGCAAGTTTATTTGTATAGCACATTTTAACAACAAGGTAATTCAAAGTGCTTTACATAAAACATAAAAGCAACAGGGAAATATAAAAAAGTTTAAAAGCAACATAAAATATAATAAAAGTTACAGTGTTACAATCAGGGTTAAAAGAGTTGGAAATATTTAATTAAAAGCAATGATAAAAAGCTAAAAATAAAGAAAAAGAGAACAGGACAGTAAAAGTTACAGTGCAGTGTAAGTTGTCAATCTTAAATATTTAATTAAAAGCAATGGTAAAAAGAAAAGTCTTCAGTCTTAATTTAAAAGAACTGACAGTTTCAGCAGACCTGCAGTTATCTGGGAGTTTGTTCCAAATATACGGAGCATAATGACTGAACGCTGCTTCTCCTTGTTTAGTTTTGACTCTGGGGACAGAAAGCAGACCTGCCCAACACGACCTGAGAGGTCTGGCTGGTTCGTAACGAAGCAGAAGATCTGAAATGTATTTTGGCCCTAAACCATTTAGTGCTTTATAAACTAACAGCAGGATTTTGAAATCAATTCTTTGACATACAGGAAGCCAATGTAAAGACCTCAGAACTGGAGTGATGTGATCCACCTTTTTGGTCTTAGTGAGGACTCGAGCAGCAGCGTTCTGAATCAGCTGCAGCTGTCTGATGGATTTCTTAGGGAGCCCTGTAAGGACACTGTTACAGTAGTCGAGTCGGCTGAAGATAAATACATGGATAAGCTTTTCCAGGTCCTGCTGAGACATAAGTCCTTTAATCCTTGATATATTCTTCAGTTGATAGTAGGCTGACTTTGTAACTGTCTTTATATGGCTCCTCAAATTCAGGTCTGAGATCATGAATACATCAAGATTTCTGGCTTTATTTGTGGTTCTTAACATTACAGATTGAAGTCGAGCACTGACTTTCAATCGTTCCTCCCTGGCTCCAAAAACAATAACTTCAGTTTTATCCTTGTTTAATTGAAGAAAATTCTGGCACATCCAACAGTTGACCTGCTCAATACAGTTACTCAGCACTTGTATGGAATCATAGTCCCCTGGAGATATGGTTATGTAAATCTGTGTGTCATCTGCATAATTATGGTAACATATTTTGTTGTTTTTCATAATCTGAGCCAGTGGAAGCATGTAAATGTTAAACAAAAGAGGTCCCAGAATGGAGCCTTGGGGAACTCCACGTCATTTTTGTCAGCTCAGATGTGTAATTAGACACAAAGTAGTCCCTGTCTTTTAAGTAGGATTCAAACCATTTTAGTACTGTGCCAGAAAGTCCAACCCAGTTTTCAAGTCTGTCTAGTAATATGTTGTGGTCAACCGTGTCGAATGCAGCACTGAGATCCAATAATACTAAGACTGAAATTCTGCCTCTGTCAGTGTTTAAATGGATGTCATTGAAGACCTTAACAAGAGCCGTCTCAGTGCTGTGGTGTGGTCGAAAACCTGACTGGAAGACATCAAAACAGTTATTTAGTGCCAAGAAAGCACTAAGCTGTTGAAAAACAGCCTTTTCAATGATTTTACTTAAAAATGGGAGATTTGATATGGGCCTATAATTGCTCATTAGTGAACTGTCTAGATTGCTCTTTTTTAAGAGTGACTTAATGACTGCAGTTTTCAGGGCCTTCAGATGTTGTATTATGTCCTCCAGGTTTTTATGGTTAATAGAATCAAATTGTCTCATGCTATATGAATTGTTTTTAAGTCGACACAGGGACAAGACATATCCTGTTACTGGCATGGAGGCACTGATTGCTTGTCTAATTGTTTGAATTTTGTCTGTGAAGAAGGAAGCAAATTCATTGCAGGCCCTGGTGGATAGAAGTTCAGAGGCTACAGACACAGGAGGGTTGGTTAGCCTGTCGACAGTAGCAAACAGGGCACGTGCATTATTAGTGTTTTTGGTGATGATGTCAGAGAAGAAGGACCGCCTTGCATTTCTCAGCTCTAAATTATAAATGCGAAGTCTCTCTTTATAGATGTCATAATGAACCTGGAGATTTGTTTTCCGCCACCTGCGTTCAGCTTTTCGACACTCTTTTTTTTGAGTTCTAACCAGCGTGGCATTTCTCCATTGAGATCTTCTCTTACCAGAGACCACCTTCACCTTGGCTGGTGCAATGGCATCAATAACATTTGTAATTTGTGATCACCTCTGTTTTAACATTTGTGTGCACGTAGATAGCACTCTCAAAGAAAACACAGGAATGATCAGAGAGAGCAACATCAGTCACCACAACCTTGGAAATGTCCAAACCATTGGAGATGACCAAGTCCAAAGTGTGCCCCTTATTGTGCGTGGGCTTCGTCACATGTTGAGTCAGTCCATAATTATCAAGAAGACAAAACAGTTCTTTAGTCCCTCTGTCCTGGGGGTTGTCAACATGGATGTTAAAATCACCAACAATATCAACACAGTCAAAGTCAATACAGATTATAGACAGCAGTTCACCAAAGTTATCAAAAAAGGTGGCACAGTATTTAAGGGGCCTGTAGATATTTAGAAAAATAGCTAGAGAAGAGGAATTCATTCATTCATTCATTTGGCAACTCCACCTCCTCTCTTATGCACTCTAGCTTTACTCATAAAACTGAAGTCGGGAGGGGTAAACTCGATAAGGACAGCTGCACTGTTATCTTGGTCCAACCAAGGTTCAGTTAAAAACATGAAATTAAGATTGTGAGTTATTATAAAATCATTGATTAAAAATGTTTTTCCTGCCAAAGACCTAACGTTTAACAAAGCTAATTTTAGTGTGTTAAAAACATTATCTGGCCCACTTTTTTCGACAGGCTGCGGCTGACGAGGAATTAATACTAAATTTGCAGGATCTGTTGAGTGCTTCCTGTTTCTTAACACATTCTGTCACGCTCTGCCGGTTGGCCATTCTTTGTGTTGCACTTTTGAGTTTAGTATCTGCCTTAGTATGTTGAGTTTTGGGTTCTGTCCTGTCTAGTGTCCAGTATCTGCTAAATAGTCTCTAATGGAGTTCCTCTAAGTTATTGTTTGGTCAGTTCATTATCTGTTATTTAGTTGGTCTTTGATTCCATGTCATGTTCTTAGTCTTGTACTTTAGTCCATGTCTTTAGTGTTTACTCCTGGTCTTGTGTTCTCTGCTAAGCTCTGTACTGTGTTCTGATATTTTGTAACGTGTGCATTTCTGTGTTGTCGCTTATTCACTCTGCCCCAGATCTGCTTGTCATGTCAAGTCTCTGTCTTCCTCTGCTCTCTCTCTGCCTCGTTAACCCTGATCCCAGTCACCTGTGTTGCTCCTGCCCTGCTCGTTAGTCCTTGTGTATAAATGTCTGGTGTTTCTGTTCATTCCCTGTCTGGTCATTGTAGCATGTATGCCCTGTTGTATGAAGTTGCTGCTCTTGGATGTTACCAGTTTCCTGTACCTGGGAGTTCTGTTTGTCATGCTTGGGATTAATAAACCCTGGAACTCAATCTCAGCTCACAGTGTCATGCGTTAGGGCTTTCCCCTGCTTTGTGCACCCAGCGATCCTGACACATTCACCATGCTTTTTCTGTTACCTATCAAGACAGGGTCCCAGCTCTAACCAGGTCTTCCATGTGATCAGTGAAGTCCAACAGGGGGGAGAGGGGAGAAAGTGTGTCTGAAGGTGGGGATTGGGGGGGGTAGAGATGTTGAATCCTCACTGTTGGTTTTCAGTGAGGGAGGTGGGGGCTCTTCCTCTTGGCTCAGATGTCTCCCGTGATCAGAGCTTGAAGATTAAATTGCATTCAAGCAACCACTTAAGAGTATGAATGAGGACCATAGAGAAGAAAGATTGAGTCGTATGAAGAGTGACTGACTTGTTTGATTTACTTTAAATCTTTCTTCTCTTTAGCCTCTTCTGGAATATAAAGGGTTTACTGAGAAATGCCTAAACCTAGGTGTTCCTGATAATTTCCCTCTGCATTAATAATTCAGTAAATGAAGTTAATCAACCACACACAAATCACATACAGCGACAGCCTCAAACTAAAACCAGTTCTTTGGTTTATGGCTGCTGTTTCCAACCTTAGTGTGTATTAAAGGGTGAAACATAATTAGCTGCTGGACTGAGAAGAGTGTCTGCATCCTCAAGTGACTCTGCGGACATACACTAGTCAGCGAGCAAGTGTGTGGGTGGTTGGATAGGTGAAAGGTAGGGTGAATGTGCCCTTTACTTTGGCAAGATACAAGTAAGGTCTCTCTTTCTGTCTGTAGCGCTATTACAATACAGAAACGCATCATTGCAATGGGACGGCGAGAGGCATTGGGATGAAAAGAAATAAGAAAGGGAGAAAAACTAAAATTAATATGGAAATGATGTAAATGTTTCTCTCATATATCACCATCTCAACACCTTTGCTCTGTGTTTTTGTGTTCAGGACCAGGATGAGACCTTCATTAGCTAAATGCCAAATGACCCAGCAGAGAAATTTATTACACAGTGTGGGAAACAGCTCTTGATCAGCCACAAAATGGTGTCAACAGCACAGCATCCACAATACAGTACACACATACAAAAGTTTGTATTGAAAAAGATGCATTTATATTGTGAGTAATTGTTTTTGCTCCATAATGTAATATCAACACATTTCTCAAAGGCCACTGTAGGAATGTGGGAGATGAGAAACACCAACATTCACCATTTGTCCACCTAGTGATGAGTGTTAAAGGTCAGGTGAAAATTGCAAATACGTCCTCCAGTTTCATCTCAATGTGTAAAAACAGAACAACCACACACACTCAACCTTAATGAAAATGCATATTACTGCAGAAGAAAAGTGCCCCTGTGAGCTCAAAATGCATTTACAAGAACACTGTGCACTTTTTACTTTAAGCTTTAAAATATCCCCTCCTGTAATGCACATTAGTTGTTCCTTTGCATTTTCATGTAATGCTGGAAAATCTATGCTGCCACAGTTTTTTCCTGTTTATCTGGAATACAGAGTTTTAAAAGTTGTTATGGTTTTGACAGAGCCGTGCATGTGTTCATACTTACCACGTGGGCTGGAGTATCTGCGTTAACATCAGAGGCTAGTGTGTCAACTTAAAACCCCCATGTTGGACTCCTCAGCCCACAGGGGAACAAACCACCTCGGATTACAATTCGGTTTGTCTGAAGCAGAATGTGTTGCTTTTCATAACATGAATGCTCCATCCTCATGAGTAATCTCCAAGATGGAAACGTTTTAATGCTTTAAAAATGCCCTCTCCTTCTGCTGAGCCCATTTTAAATCCACTGGAAATTTTACAGCCAAGGTTGAAGGTCTGCCTTATGAGACCGCTGATTAACATTTTGCCTGCAGAAAGGTCATCAGAGCTACATTTCAGTGGACATAATCTCATCTGGGAATAGACTCATCTTTAGACCCTCTCCAGTACTCAAAAGGACAAAAACCTATTAAAGCTGGAGCCAACTATTTCATTACTATTTCTATATTAAAATGGAAGTACATGGACTGCATCTATAAAGCTGCTCCAGCCAAGTCTATTCATTTTTATTTTGTTGTGAATTATATGCAAAAAAAAAGGGTAAGACAAAAAATATTGAGTACCTCATGTAAGATTTATAAGGATTATTTTAATCTACAGCACTGGAAGACAGATTAGATGAATTGAAGCTGCATTACTTGATGTTTGTTCCATTAAAGGTGGGATGTCTATGAAGATTCTCAGTCATCCAGGTCATAGTTATCCAACGAAGGTTAAAATCAACACACAGACCAATACCTACTCTTCGATTCCCACCACCCACTGGAGCACAAGCTAGGGGTCATGAGAACACTGCACCACAGAGCGGAAAACATACCAACAAGCGCCCAAACCAGAGAGAAGGAACAGAACCAGCTGAAGGGGGCACTTACAGCCTGTGGATACCCTAAATGGACCTTTGTGAAAACAGCCACAAGATCCAAGAAGAACAAAACTACAGGGGAGGAGGAAAAGAAGGTCAAACGCAACAACATTGTGATTCCATAC
>NC_060155.1:19970412-19971979 GCF_021292245.1 Micropterus dolomieu
GAACAGCACCGAGCCACTGGTACAGATATGTGGACGACACCTGGGTCAAAATTAAAAGCCAGGAAGTGCAAGCCTTCACAGAACACATCAACTCTGTGGACAGTAATATCAAGTTCACACGAGAAGATGTTCACAACAACAGTTTGGCCTTCCTGGACTGCGCTGTACACATTGAAGAGGACAGGAGCCTGCAGATTGGTGTTTACAGAAAACCCACACACACAGACCAATACCTACTCTTCGATTCACACCACCCACTGGAGCACAAGCTAGGGGTCATGAGAACACTACACCACAGAGTGGAGAACATACCAACAAGCGCCCAAGCCAGAGAGAAGGAACAGAAACACCTGAAGGGGGCACTTACAGCCTGTGGATACCCTAAATGGACCTTTGTGAAAACAGCCACAAGATCCAAGAAGAACAAAACTACAGGGGAGGAAGAAAAGAAGGTCAAACGCAACAACATTGTGATTCCATACGTGTCTGGAGTATCAGAGAAACTCAGGAGGATTTTCAACAAACATAACATCCCTGTGTTTTTTAAACCTAAGAACACACTAAGACAGATGCTGGTACACCCCAAAGACCGCACACCCAAACACAAGAAAAGCAATCTAGTGTATGCGGTCCAATGCAGTGAGGAATGCACAGACCTGTATATTGGGGAGACTAAACAACCACTACACAAACGCATGGCTCAACACAGAAGGGCCAACTCCTCAGGTCAAGACTCTGCAGTCTACTTACATCTGAAGGACAGAGGACACTCGTTTGAGGAGGCACCAGGTGCACATTTTAGACAGAGAAGATGGATGGTTTGAAAGAGGTGTCAAGAAGCCATCTACACCCGGGTCGAGAAGCCGTCATTGAACAGAGGAGGGGGTCTACGCCACCACTTATCCCCCACTTACAATGCTGTCCTTTCATCACTTCCCAGGAAACTCAACAAACGTAACCTATTGGCCTCAGGTGAAGATACCAACGATGGTCGTTCAGTCTTGGCCACCGGTAGTCCTAACGACTGTAGCGACTGTCGTTACAGCAACCAGGAACACTAACGAACCAGCAGTATCGATGACCCTGGCAAATGACCCCACTGAGGTTAAATAGCTGAGTTTCCCTGCCAGTCAGTCAGAACTGAAGAAGTCCTTTGGATGAGGGACGAAACGTCTTCTAGTATCTTCAACCAAGTCCAGTTGCCCTTGACTTTAACCTTTGTTGGATAATGTATACATTCATTCCACATAGACTGATATATTTCAAGCGTTCATTCCTTTTAATTTTGATGATTATAACGGACAACTAATGAAAACCCCAAAATCAGTATATCAGAAAATTTGAATATTTTGAAAAGGTTCAATATTGAAGACACCTGGTGCCACACTCTAATCAGCTAATTAACTCAAAACACCTGCAAAGGCCTTTAAATGGTGTCTCAGTCTAGTTCTGTAGGCTACACAATCATAGGGAAGACTGCTGACTTGACAGCTGTCCAAAAGACGAACATTGACACCTTGCACAAGGAGGGCAAGACACAAAAGGTCATTGCTAAAGAGGCTGGCTG
>NC_060155.1:19972079-20035862 GCF_021292245.1 Micropterus dolomieu
AAGCAATCTAGTGTATGCGGTCCAATGCAGTGAGGAATGCACAGACCTCTATATTGGGGAGACTAAACAACCACTACACAAACGCATGGCTCAACACAGAAGGGCCAACTCCTCAGGTCAAGACTCTGCAGTCTACTTACATCTGAAGGACAGAGGACACTCGTTTGAGGACCACCAGGTGCACATTTTAGACAGAGAAGATGGATGGTTTGAAAGAGGTGTCAAGGAAGCAATCTACACCAGGGTTGAGAAGCCGTCATTGAACAGGGGAGGGGGTCTACGCCACCACTTATCCCCCACTTACAATGCTGTCCTTTCATCACTTCCCAGGAAACTCAACAAACGTAACCTATTGGCCTCAGGTGAAGATACCAACGATGGTCGTTCAGTCTTGGCCACAGGTAGTCTTAACGACTGTAACGACTGTCGTCACAGCAACCAGGAACACTAACGAACCAGCAGTATGGGTGACCCTGGCAAACGACCCCACTGAGGTTAATTGGCTGAGTTTCCCTGCCAGTCAGTCAGAACTGAAGAAGTCCTTTGGATGAGGGACGAAACGTCTTCCAGTATCTTCAACCAAGTCCAGTTGCCCTTGATTTTAACCTTCATTGGTTAAAGGTGGGGTATGTGACCATGATATAGAGCGAACAATGACACAACAAGTAATGTAACTAACGTTAGCTATATTGTGGGTTAGCAAACTGTCGCTACAGTTGCTGCTGCAAAGCTAACATGCAAAGAGGACAAGACGGAAACTAGAAAGTAAGCTGAAGGTCCAGGGGCAAAGTATTTAACATTACCTGACATCAGCTAGCAGACCATGAGGAGCTATTTGCTGAATTTGACAAAAAGACATATCGGATTAGAATCGCGGACCCCAGCTTTAACACTGAATCAAATAACTGTAACCTAATGTCAAAGGGGTTCACAGACAGACAAATTTAATGATCACTTGGTGAAGAAACTCCTGTGGGATGATAATGTTGCTCTGTCAAGGTGTGTATATCACGGTTCACCATGGCTGAATCCATCTTGTCCATAGGTGTCTTCTAAGTCTGTGCGGGTTCAGGGCTTAGGCTTTATGGTGGAGATTGGGATTGGGCCCATAAGTTTAGAACTTTCCTGTTTCCCATTTGTTCCCCTTTCCTGCCGTGCTTGTGTGTGTGTGTGTGTGTGTGTGTGTCTGGAAGTGGGTGTGGCAGACTACTCTAACTGGCTTTCCACCTCACCTGACCCAAACCACCTCATCAACTCTGCTGGTCTCATAGCACTCATCACTAGATTGTTTTTGCCTACTTGTGGCAATGTACTTTCCTGGCCCAGAAACTGATTGCTGTTTTGTTCTCCTCACTTTAGTCCCTACCTGTGCCATACTACGCCCCTTTAGTCTGCCTGCCTGCCTGCCCTCTGCCATCCTCAACCAGGCTCCCCCTTCACCTCCCCAGCCTCTTTTGTGTTGTTCATAAAAATACCATTTTACTTTACAACTACCAACAAGTCTGTGTCTGCTCCTGGGTCCACTATACTGAAACCTAACAGTGTATGTACACAAATGTTTGCTAACACATTGACCAAAAAGGAATTTTAAAATGTATTTTATGTACACAGCGGCTGTGTGTCACCCTGTTGTGTAGTTTTTCTGCCCTCTAGTCATTTCAGGCTATTGAACAATTTTTACAATACAAAAAGTGAATAGATACGTTTTTAAATGTTATTTTTCTGTGATTTGAAACATATTGCTGTATTTAAAGTTTGATATTATTTTCATGGTGCATTTGAATGTTTATAGCAAAATATGCAAAGACGATAGATAGATTATTATTTTGAAGAACTGCAGCTGTAAACATGACAGCATTTTTCTAGTTTTCTCTCCCCACATGCACCTACTCGTGTGACAGGCTCAGGATGTGGAGTCTAATGACCAAATGACTCAAAAAGCCCAAACTGTGGAATATCAGCGGCAGCCTGACTTGATGATTTGTGCGTAAACACAAAATGTTCAGCGCAAGATGTTTGTCTACATGTCAGCCACAGAGAATCTTGTAATTATCAGGGCAGTGGTGATATTTTAAAATGTTTAAAAGTTTGGGGGTAGGTTGTGGTCATGTTTTTCTTTATGAATCAACCTACCTCATCACTTTTTCTTCCTTGTCACCTTTTGGTTTCCAGAGACTTGATCTAGATCCAGTCTGATGGTTAATGTGTAGGTGAGACCCTTAATTTCTCCAGACTCACATTGATCAAACGCCCTCACCCTGCCTCTCACAGCTTATTGCCCCTCAGCTGAAAGATCAGGGCGTTAGTCACATTAAAATGCATTGTGGTCATTCAACCTTGTCTAATCACAGCTGCTCGACTGTGGACAATGTCTTCTCATCAGATTCTGTGAAGCTTTACGCAGTCTACAGAAAGCACAGCAATGTGAAAATAATAAGTGGGATGCTGCTGTGTGTGATACGTGTTTGTGTTATTAAGTTATAATGAGAGCGTGATGGTGAGTCATAACAGGATTGTGACATGAAGAAATGTAATGAAGAAGAACCCGCTTGCTAACATTTGATTGTTTGTTTGTGCCTCATTATTTCATTATGACCTCCATCATTAATATTGATGAACACAACTGAATGGGGAGGTCAGAGCTGCAGACCTTGGATTCGAGTCTCTAAAGACTTGAGACTTAAAATAAAACAGATTCCAGTTGTGACCTTGTGCAATTTAAAAACAGTAGGCTGTTTAGTTTGTACATTAATGCAGTCCATCAAAAATAACGTTGTAGTCCCACACCATGTATATTTAATAAGTAGGCCTAGTATTTAGTATCAGTACTAATCCAAAGTTTGGCTGGAGTGAGAAAATTAATTAAAGGAAAAAAAAAAAGAGCTGCTGGACAGTTACTTTACTTATGTTCAGCATTTTTTGAGGATTTACTGCAACTGCACCACAAAAAACACAGATTATTGATGATGTCAGAGTTTGATTGTTTTTGCAAAACATTGCAGATATTAGTGATTCATTTTAATCACTAGCCTATATTGCACCAACACATGATCTTTAATAAGGTGTATTTTTTCTGCACTATCAGTGTGTATAATGATACTGGTGTGAGTTGAGCCAGTTGTTACTTGAGGTGTCTTTACAGGGAGGAGATGACAGTAATGTCTCCAAATAAAATATGTACATATATTTTATTATCTGATGTGGTGTATCAATGGGAATAATCAATTTGGATCTAAAATTAACTGTTTTCTCCAGCAAGATGAGAGGAAGTGGACTGTGTTTTTACATCGGTGATGGCTTGGTGCTCAAACGCAGTCAAGGTGTACTCTGTTTCCCAAATCTGGTTGCTGTTTACATTCACCCCAGATGCAAATTCAAAAAATGCACTGTGGGATGTTCTGGGTGTATATGTGTATGTATATATGTAGATAAATAACTGTATACATTGTTTAATTTTATTTTATGTGTTACCATATTTTAATATATGCCTATACTTAATTGTAAGTTGTGTGTAGCACGAAGGAACTACAAATTTCGTTTTGTTATGCAGCCTTGTGCTGTATAATGACTAATAAACAACCTTGTAACTTGTTGTAGTCTACCTTGTGCTTTGTATATATTATCTCCCTCCATCACACATCATTTCAGTCTTTTCACATGGGCAGCAGTGATGATCTACAAATCACAATTAACTATTATTGTACAGCAGCCTAACTGGGTTTCAAATTACTTCGGGAAACAGAGAAAATAAAAGAAGCCGAATTATCTGTCTGTCTGTATTTCGTGTTGAATTTAGCGCCGTTATTGTGAAAAACTTTTATATTTCCGGGTAGCCATGTGTTTTTCACACAAATATGACGTCGCCAGTCATAATACCAGCGATTGGTCGAGGCAGCCACGGGAGGCGTCCCTTCTCATCTTCCACTGGATGCTGTGTTAAATCTCCTCCTGCTGATTGGCCAGGATCACCGCTCAGCTATTGGTTCATTTCAAGCACTGATAATTTGAAAATCGGTCGGTGTTCGCTTTCGCGGATTGGAGAGCAGCTGCATACTGGGAGAGAGTTTAGCACATATTTCATTTAAAAATAAAGGTAAGAACTGAGTTAAAACTTTTCCCGTGACTATTACGTTACATTTTAAGTTTATATCGATCACGCGGCGAAGCACGCGAGATCACGATGTTTATGTTGATTAAATGAACCACAGCTGCGGTAACGCTACATTTTGTCCTTTCAGGCTCTTTAAACACAGTTTGCTGTTTCATGCGCCGCCGCACTGTAATGTTTTGTTCAAAGCAAAATGCTATTCATGAATAAATGCGGGCTCTTGTGTTTCGCAGAAAGTTGTTGCAATGTTCGCCGGGGAGGACGGTGGCCAGCTGCAGTGCTGTGTGACCGTGGAGCAGCTGAACATCTCCGGCCAGGCCACCCGGAGGCAGGTCATCCGTAAAGCCTCCGTTATTCTGGGCCGGAATGAGTTCCAGGAGCTCATCCTCCGGGTCCACGACGGGAAAGTCCCGCAAAGTTACCGTCTGAAAGAGTTCAAACTTTTTACCAAGTTCGCCAGAGATGGGAAATGCACCGTCAAACTTCTCCCTGAAAACATCCAGGTGCTCATCTCCAACTGCCCCCCCGACCAGCTGAACCTCTTCCTCAAAACCCTGAGCATCAAACACCAGGCCCTGCAGAGCAGCAAGCCCCTGAGCGACCGAGAGAAGCTCAAAGCCGGTCTGCCCCGCAGCTTCGAGGCCATCAGCCCCCTGCAGCAAAAGGATATCCAGAAGGTTAATGAGCTACGAAATAAAGTGGCACCTAAAGGCCTGGCAGACCGCACCAATAAGACGACTGTGGCAGGAACAGGACAGCAGGTCAAAAGGTCAAGGAGTGACAGTAACTTCAGCCCAGTGAGTTGAAAACACAGTGTCTTGTCTTTACCAGTAGGAGACTTATGCACCAACATTTTACCCTCCTGAATCTATTCCACGCTGTCTAATCTTTGTATCTAATCTGTTGAATGATATGTCACCGGCTGTCTGTTTTGATTATTTTTAGGTGAAGGCCAACCCAAGTAAGAGGCCCATCCTGGCTCTGCCATCACGTAAGCTGAATAAAGAACAAGCGGCTGTCCTCAGTGCTGTGCTGAGTGGCAAGAACGTCTTCTTCACTGGAAGTGCAGGTAAGTGTGCCACAATAAATTAAGTTATTTTTGTTACAATTTTGTAATAACTTAAAGATTATCTTGCATATGATACATTTTGAGTAACTGTTACATTTTACTGCCTTACTGTCATTTAGTAACATGTTTTAAACATGTTGTCTTTTTTTCCTAACATTCGCTCAAGAGAATCTGATGTAAATCTCTCTTGACTTTTGTTTTCCCTCTGGCAATAAACGTGTGTGTGTGTGTGTGTGTGTGTGTGTGTGTGTGTGTGTGTGTGTGTGTGTGTGTGTGTGTGTGTGTGTGTATCAGGTACAGGGAAGTCCTTCTTACTGAAGAGAATCATCGGATCTCTTCCTCCAAAGAGCACCTTTGCCACAGCCAGCACCGGAGTGGCTGCATGTCACATTGGAGGAACAACATTACACAACTTTGCCGGTCAGTCATTGTGTCTGAGGAGACAAAATAGATTTTATGTAAGACTGACACAAATGTGGAAATCAACTAGTCATATTGTATGTTATCCAAATAATTAGTCAATTTGCTGGTTTCACCGAAGGTCTTTCCTGAAATTAGGCAGTGCTATTGACTGACATCTGTCCTAATACAGAAAAGCATGAGGCAGAATCCTTATCAGCAGGACAGCATCAGTTATTTTCATTATTCATTAATGTGCTGATTATTTTCTTGATTAATCATCTAGTATTCAAATAAATAATAAATAAATGCCTGTCACAATTCCCCAGAGCCCAAGGTGACCTCTTCAAATTGCTCATTTTATCTGGCATACAGTCCGAAGCCCAGAGATTCACTTGACAATAATACAGAACGGAGAAAAGCACCAAATCCTCACACTTGGGAAACTGGCACCAGTGAATATTTTTCCTTAGAGAATGACTGAAACATTTTAAACAGTTAAAAATGTTCTGGCAATCGGCTAAACTTTTCATCCTTACTCAATCCAAAGAAAAAAGGTCTCTGTATTTATTTTTTCTTTTGTGCTAACTAACTTTTTTAAAGTAGAGCTGCAGCCTTTGACTCCGTTACAGTGTCTGTGTGATGCCCTATTTCAGATTATGAATCTTTAATATAATGGGAGGATGAGGTGTCTGATGTCTCTTCACATGAACAGACGTTTTTAATTAAATCTCAATATACAGTAGAGGGTGCGAATTGAGTATTTGCTTGGGTGTTATTCATTTGTGTCTCGTCTGGCCATCTGTCTTTCTATCCTCCGTACCCGTGTTCATTCCAGGCATAAGCTCCGGCTCTGCCCCCCTGGAGCAGTGCGTCGAGCTGGCTCAGAGGCCTGGGGTGCTGCAGCACTGGACGACCTGTCGACACCTCATCATCGATGAGGTCTCCATGGTTGAGGCACAGTTTTTTGACAAGCTCGAGTCGGTGGCTAGGTGAGAGATGAGATTCAAAGCTGAACATCATGGCCAATATCAATCTACAATAACAACAATAACAAAAATCACGTTATGATACTACAGTATATCATAAGTTTACAAAGTCTTTAGTAAAGCAGTTACAGACTGTTTTCTGTTGGAGAGCTTTCACGTGTTTGGCCACTGTTAAATGCAGGTGCATATTTGTTTGCTAGGTGGCCGCAGCAGTTCAATTAAATTACAATAACATTTACATTAGTGTAGAATCTGTAGACATTAATCAGATGGCCTAAACAAAAAAACACGTCTTTATCAATGCATAATGATGATTTGAATGAGTATCATCACTAACCCAACCACAGAGCTTAATGATAAATTTGACTTATTGAACAGTTGTTGATCTTTACACAATACACAAATTATACAAATAAACATCTTGTCACTAGTGATTGATATGACTTAATTCATTAAAGCTCTTTCAGGCAGCTGGTGTTTGGGTAAATACTTAACCATTCATAATGAATAAATTTGAAACTGTGTTTTGGAAGGTTAAAGTAAGATTTAAAAGTTGAACTTAATTAAGAAACATTGAAAACTTATTACTCGTAATGTTTGCAGTGTTACAAAGTGTTACGTTTCAGAGTTTCCAAACACACCCTGGGTGTCTCCTTCTAGAGATTAAATCAAATTTAAATCAAATCAAATTGACTCTGGATTGTACATTGCTCACGATGTGCTTACTCAAAAATACAAAAATACAAAATCACAATAATAAAATCAAATCAGACACAGACTTCAGTGTAGACAACACAAATATACACACTATGAACAAAAACAATATAGACATATTGACAAATAGTGCAGTGAGCAGAGTGCAAAGGATGCAGGAGTATGTACATGTCGGAGGTGGATGTGAAATACATGTACATTTACATGTACACAGTGCAATGAAGCATAGTGCAAAGGATGCTGGAATAAAGTATTTTGTGCAGGAGTAATGACTTGAGGTAGGTGGATTTGGTATAAAGTATCTACAATATGACAATATAACAGTATGAACAGCACTGAAATAGAGAATGGACTAATATCACTTCACAGAATCTTCAGACTGTTAGCAAACGGTTGGACTTCCAGCATGAGGAATTTTAACACCCGCTTTAACAAAAGTACTTCCAATTTGCTTTTGAATTACAGTTTATGGTTCCAGTTAATAGATAATCCCCTGGGTTTTACTGGGAAGCTCAGCAGCACTTGTGAACTATATTGTGACATACATTCATATTTAATGAGTCTGTATAAAATCTAAAAATCCATTTTACTATAGCTGTACTAGTTACATCTGAACAATTAAAACATCTTTTTATAAAACAGTTTAAATTTATAAAAATATTTAGAGCTAGCTTTATTTAGATGTGTTGACGTCACAATTTTCCTTTTTCATAGACTCATTTGCATTTATTTTCTCTATTATATTTATATATTATCTACTATATCGATAATGAAAACAATCCTTAGTTGTAGCCATATAATCACTACATTAATCTTCAGTAACGCATCTTGTCACCGCGCTCTTGCAGGTCGGTGAGGAAGTCTACTGAGCCGTTCGGAGGCATCCAGCTGATCATATGTGGTGACTTCCTCCAGCTACCTCCTGTTTCTAAGGGAAAGGAAAAGGCCAGCTTTTGCTTCCAGGTCAGACCATCGTGGATCCTGGACTTCTCTATTTGTTTGTCATTTATTTTATTTAATTACGCCATGTCAGTAAGTTGATAGGCTGTATGGCGAAAAGGTAATTCACACTGAAATAGCAGAACATTTTAACAAGTCTAATACATCTACCTTGCAATAAATCATTCTTTTTAAAAAGATTATAATAGAACAGTTAATTCAACTCTATGGTATATTTTGAGGTGTAGTTGGTAACAGGAAGCCCAATAATTTGTGTACTCCACTTTTATGTAAGCGGTCGTGTGTGTCAGTAGTGTACTGAGGCATTTCCACTTACTCATGATGGTCTATGCTGTTCCCATGAGTCGGCATACAGGCGATCCGCTCACTTGCCGAAGAGCATTAATGGATGTTGGTGAACAAGACTTTTCCCCTCTATGAACCTTCAGGCGAGGAGTTGGCGCAAGGTCATCCAGCTCAACATGGAGCTAACAGAAGTGCGGAGGCAAACCGACCAGTCCTTCATCTCCCTCCTGCAGGCAGTGAGGGTGGGCAGGTAAAATAATTTTTCAAGGAATTTCATTTCAAGGAATTTCATAGCCACAATGTGTTTTTGTACAGCTAATGCAATTGTAATGTTTTTAATAGTTCATGCCAAAAGTATGGATGTGTTATCTCTGTATGTATGTTACATAAATGCACTTGGTGCCGTTGCAGGCCTCTTAAGGACAGAAGGTCATTTTATTTTATTCTACAGAACATTTGTGCAACAAAAGGAAAATTTCAATCAAGTTCTGTCTTAACACCATTCAGGGTGACGGAGGAAGTCACTGCTAAGCTGATGGAAAGCGCCTACCATCGGATCGAGAGGGACGGCATTCTAGCAACCAGGTTGTGCACACACAAGGATGACGTGGAGCTCACAAACGAGAACAAACTCCAGCAGCTGCCAGGTCTGAATTCTTCATTTTGATTTATTTTTCTAGTTTGAAACAGGTGTTACTTTGTTTGGTTTCAATCCAGGTGAAACTTGGCAAAACTGTTATCCATGGCTTTGAGTCATGTATGGCAACCTTGTTGAAACCTGTTTCCTCTCGAGATATTTTTAGTCTCAGCCAGGTGCCACTTGTTTTCTGACCAGTTTAGTTTCCTGTTCTGGTATACTTTTATTTTGTCAGCTCCTGCATCAGGAAACTGGTGGGGGGCAACCCCACCAGTTATTTTTTTTTGGGGCAGAGGGGGTTTTGTCTACAACTTAAATTCCACTGAAGTTGGGACATTCCAAAAAAGCTGGGACAGGGCATGTTTATCACTGTGTTACATCACCTTTCCTTTTAACAACACTCTATAAGCGTTTGGGAACTGAGGACACTAATTGTGGAAGCTTTGTAGGTGGAATTCTTTCCCATTCTTGCTTGATGTACAACTTCAGTTGCTCAACAGTCCGGGGTCTCCGTTGTCGTATTTTGCGCTTCATAATGCGCCACACATTTTCAATGGGAGACAGGTCTGGACTGCAGGCAGGCCAGTCTAGTACCCGCACTCTTTTACTACGAAGCCACGTCTTGCTGAAATAAACAGGGACGTCCCTGAAAAAGACGTTGCTTGGATGGCAGCATATGTTGCTCCAAAACCTGAATGTACCTTTCAGCATTAATGGTGCCTTCACAGATGTGCAAGTTAACCATGCCATGGGCACTAACAAACCCCCATACAATCACAGATGCTGGCTTTTGAACTTTGCGCTGATAATAATCCAGATGGTCCTTTTACTCTTTGGCCCGGAGGACACGACGTCCATAATTTCCAAAAACAGTTTGAAATGTGGACTCGTCAGACCACAGCACACTTTTCCACTTTGCGTCAGACCATCTCAGATTAGCTCGGGCTCAATCTTTTGATGATATTATGGAGCGTAGATGATGACATCCCTAAATTGTACGTTGAGAAACGTTGTTCTTAAACTGTTGGGCTATTTGCTCACGCAATTCTTCACAAAGTGGTGAACCTCGCCCCATCCTTTCTTGTGAATGACTGAGCCTTTCGGGGATGCTCCTTTTTTATACCCAATCATGACACTCACTCGTTTCCAATTAACCTGTTCACCTGTGGAATGTTCCAAGCAGGTTTTATTTTTATTTATTTTTTTATTTTTTTTGAGCATTCCTCAACTTTCCCAGTCTTTTGTTGCCCCTGTCCCACCTTTTTTGTAATGTGTTTCAGTCATCAAATTCAAAGTGAGTGAATATTTGCAAAAAACAATAAAGTTTATCAGTTTGAACATTAAATATCTTGTCTTTGTAGTGTATTAAATTGAATATAGGTTGAAAAGGATTTGCAAATGCATGTATTCTGGTTTTATTTACATTTTACACAACGTCCCAACTTCATTGGAATTGGGGTTGTGTGTGTGTGTGTGTGTGTGTGTGTGTGTATATATAGGTTTTATGTAGAAGTAGTCATGATTGCCTGTTTATTGAATCTCTCACTGTCCTCCAGGGTCGGTACGTGTGTTTGAGGCACTGGACAGTGACCCAGCCCTGGTGAAGACAATAGAAGCTCACAGCCCCGTCAGCCGACTCATCCAACTCAAAGTGGGAGCTCAGGTGTGCGTGCGCATTGTAGTTTATTCTCCACAATTTTCCACACCTACTGCAATTTGGCATGCAACAAACCACTTGTGTTGACTACTGTGCGCAATTTGTACTTTCAATTTTTGGTGACTTGTTGTTTTTAAGGTCATGCTGACAAAGAACCTGGATGTCGCCCGAGGTCTAGTGAATGGAGCGCGAGGGGTTGTGGTGGGTTTTGAGCCTGGCAAACATGGTCAGTATGTATGTATGTAGGTATGTATTTATTTGTTTATTTATATAGTCATCTTGAGACATTGACTTAATATTTGCTCAGAAAAGGCAGTATTGATTGGATGTATTTACAAGAGAGATTTTCATAGTGATAAGTAATAGTTTGACATTTTGAGGAAATGTGTTAATTTGCAGTCCTGCTCAGAGTTGGATAAGAAAATTGAGACCGCTCCATATGGTAAACATAAAGACTAGAAACGGATGGAAAAAGCTGTTTATATAGCTATATGCTGTTTGTTTCTAAGTTTAATATAAGTTTTGTCTCATTCATATCCACACACACACACACACACACACACACACACACACACACACACACACACACACACACACACACAGAACTGAAAAAAACATGTTGCAGTTTTACAGGGTGTTTGTGTTGGAATATTGTTTTCTCTTTTTTGGCAGGTTGCAGTGACTAGTATTAGTACTAGTTTATGCTAAGCCAACTGTCTCCTGGCTCAAGCTTCATATTTAGGGTACAGACATGAGACTGGTATTGATGTATTCATTTTACTCTCAGCAAGAAAAGGAATGTGTATTACATGCATGTTAACATACTATATATTTTTTTTTCTTCCTGTTAATGAGATTTATGTATTTGGAGTTACTCAATTAACACTACTAAATATAAACTTTTAGCTATTTTTTTGCTCACACCAACTACCCATGTCTTATGTTTACTTCAAAGATGTATATGGGTAACTGCTTCAAGATGGCTGCATCCACTTCAAAGTCATGCCTAAACACCAGCAGCAATTCAGACCCAATATATACCTAACATATCTAAATGCTAAACGCCTACAATTAAGAGCTGCCTTGGCACTCAGTCACTTGTAGCTGCCTCCAGTCACCTGAAAAACATGACTGGAGGATATTTAAGAACCCAAGGTCTTTCATGCTGAATCAGCAGGTTAGGCACAAACACCTTTTTAAAATGCGTGAAAATCCCACAATAAGTCTTTTCACTAACGACATGTTTCCTGTTCCGTCAGGTCTCCCATGTGTGCGTTTTCTGTGCGGCGTTACAGAGGTGCTGAAGCCTGAGCGCTGGGTGTTTAAGTCGGGCAGTGGGATCTATCTGAGTCGACAGCAGCTGCCACTCAAATTGGCCTGGGCCATCTCCATCCACAAGAGCCAGGTGAGTAGCCGTATAGTCCTTGTTCAGAAGACCTTGTTCAGTGTTGTCATGGGACACCAGTGTTTTGTGAGTTTCTCTCAAATGAATGACTCACTTGATGAATGACTATTTTAATTTAATTGTTCTGAAACAAATGTGTTTTTCTTCTGTACTGCATTTGCAGTCACCTCTAGACAGCTTATAATGGCTGATGGTTTGATTGCAGTGTCTGTCTGGCCTTGAAGCTGACTCACTGTCTACCTTATTGTCATCCAAGGTTGATATCGAAAGGGTGGAGAAGAAGAAAGCGATGTCACACTGTGTTCAGATAAAAAGAATAATCTCCCTTTTTTTTTATTACTTTTTACACAAGAAGTGTTTCTATGAATTCACTAATAGTACTATATTATCAATGACTCATTTGAAATGGGTTTATTTTTGACACCAGCACAGTAGTGGGACTTGTAAGCATTAGGTCGCTCTGCATCTCCTAGCCATTGTCTTGAAATCTGACTATGTAAATTCTATGCACATTTTGAGTATGCAGTGTTCACACCAGAAAATGACAAAATGAAGTGCACATTTAGTATGCATGCTGTTTTGCATGCATACTAAATGTGGTTTAAATGTGGGCTGCTGATGCACACTACTCACAATCACCCACAATGCAATGGAGGAGTTGCTCACAGCCGGAAGAAGATTAAAATGAATTGTGGGTGGTGGTGGAGGAAACAGCTCTTTGAAAACAAAGTATTAAAATATATAAAATCTGAACACAGGTTGTCCTTGGCTGGTATTTATCAAGCAACACTGATCTACAATCAGCCTTGCCTCATAGAAACACTTTTCTGTTAAACTACTACAAAGTACTAGTTTAATGACTAAAACCAATAATAGTTATTGACATTATGAGCGTTTGAGCATGAATTTAGAGAGGCTATTTGTTTTATAAATTGCTCAGTTTGCACAACTGGAATTCAAATGGGCAGCCAGTGTTCATTTGGGGAAGTAGCCACATTTAAGAATTTAAGACCAGTGTGTCTGGGTGTGGCATTCAGGGCTTGCCAGTAACACCCCCCACCCCCCTCCTCCTCCCTTCCTTTCACCCACCTTTTGTGCTGTCTAATAAAAGTAAAAAAACTGACTTTTTTTTTTTTTTGATGAAGGGAAATTGCTACAGAGGCCTTGTCAGACACCCTGAACATTATCGCTACCCACATATGAGCTGTAATTGTATCCTCAGCAATCACTCCGCTGTCTCGCCTGCAGCTTCCCACAGTGCTCCCACAGCATATTCTATATCCTGACCTCAGACCTGAAATTGGTCAGAGAGGAAAAAGTGTCCCTCTGGGTAATTGAGTTCTTCGTCACGACCCATGTGTCACCAGTGTTTGATCAAAAGCAGAGGAGCTAAAGCACGGGGAAATAAAAAGGAAAACCCACACCTTCATCCCTTCAGAGGAAATGAGTGGACAGTAAAGAATTTGAGAATCACAGGGTTTGGGTGGAGATGTTGCCCATGTGGCATTGAATCTTGAAATAACTTTTTTTATAAATTACATATGTTAAAGATATGTAATAATTTAATATACTTAAGAGCTGTGAATAAATCTCCTTGATTTGACACATTTTATGCTAAACACTGCAATATCCATACGTCATTGCACACTGCTTGATTGTGAACTACAAAAATGCCAATAAATTCTGGGTTGTAAGATTGATTTTGCATGCTAGCATGTCAGTCATTCTGACCTTTAACCATTCATTTTAGGGAATGACACTGGACTGTGTGGAAATCTCTCTGGCGCGTGTGTTTGAGAGTGGCCAGGCTTACGTGGCTTTGTCTCGGGCTCGGAGCCTGGAGGGTCTGAGGGTCATGGACTTTGACCCACGCGTGGTCCGGGCGGATCCAGATGTTCTTCTCTTCTACAGGAAGCTGAGGAAGGAGAGGCTGTTCATGCAGGTGAGTGCAGAGCTCTTCCTCACGTCATTGTCATAACTTGTAGACACACTATTCAATCTTGTAAGGGGGGGAAAAAAATAAAATAAAATTCTGTCTCTACTGCTCTCTGCAGGCCTCTATAGATGATTATGTTGGCAACAGCAACAAAGAAAACTCTTGGTGAGAAGGTGAATTCATTTACATCTTCTGTAACAGTATGCACTGTGTGCATGAGTTGTCTGCATGTTATGCTTTTTCTTTTGAAATGTGGTTTTCTTAAATGGCCGCAACCAGACATCCACATTCAGTCTACCTCAGTTCCTGGGTTTGTTTTTTTTTGGCAGTGTACTGCCACCTTTTGACCAATGCTGTAAATTTTTCTATTGATTTAATTTATTATGATTGATGGCATGTATTCAATAAAGTTTTAGTCAGCTTTTATCTCTGGAGTACTGTTGTCTGTACCTTCTGGGAGTCCTGACACCACATTAGAGTGTGAAATTAATATAAATTCTGCTACTAATATTTAAAGTAGCCTTTGTAAGCCCATTTTCTTCTCGATCTCCAACCTAGACACACTTTATATACTGAAATGTAAGTTGTATAAAGGCAATACACTATATACCTGACTTCCTAAACTAGGCTACAAGTGTTGATACTATAGTATCAGCTCCTAGGACTACATGATATTTCAGTATCCTGCCATAATTGTATAGACTTCTCAAACTAGGATGCTGTAATTATTTAAAATTTTATTCACTCATTAAGACTTATGAGATGAACACCGGTTTTATCATGGGATTTGAAGCATTTTTGTATCAAGTAATTTGTGCAATATCTTGCCAATATTACCAAACTGTGTGCCTGTAACATCCACGTTAGACCGACATTTAAAGACCCTTTAGAGCTTAAAGTCAAACACTTCCACTTGTACCACAGGAGAGTCAAATGAGTTAAAATGATGCAATGCTGGAAACAAAACAAAACCTTTTATTTTCAGTCAGCGTGATGAATTCATGACCAAACCTGAGGTAACTTCTCCGTTACTGGAGCAGCATATATACTGACCACATTATGAGAAACAGTCTGAGCCCGTTCTTTGTACAACCTTGACAAGTTGGATGAACCCAAAACCTATACAAGTAGCGACTGATTAAATATACTGCTTCCAATACGGTCTACGCAAGTATGTACTGTATACAGAAAGGGTGGCATGTTGTTAGTCAAGGAACCCAAGAAAATCAATTTACATTAATACACAGGAACAACAGAACTCTCCTGATTATTTTACAATTTTTGCAGTTAGGATTCTACAGCTCCAAGTGGTGGAAACTGGGCAGGCAGGTCATTTCACTTGGTGGAACAGCTTGTGTGCTACCTATAAATACAAAGGGGAACACAATTGGTGTCTTCATCAGCACACGAGCTCTTTCAAACCTCAAGTGACATGCAGTATGGTTCATGTGGTGAAAGGGAAAATGGCACATTTTTCTCCACCCTCTTTGTGTCACACTTACACAATGGTCTCGTGCATGCAGGAAGTCGAAGAGTTCTTCTGTGCATTCCTCCTCAGTGTTGGATCTGGAGCTGACACGGGCTTCACATGTCTCCAGACGCTCCTTGTAGTGCACACAGTGTTCAGTCTGCTCACACTTGACTCGTATTGTTTCTAGAGGGTCCTGGGGAGGGACAAAAGCAAATGTGGTCTATCATTTTTACAAAAAATTAATCACCAAATGAACTTATCACATACCTGGTAACAAATGTGTTACCAGCTGCCGCCAGCAATTTTGCACCAACATCATTTATCTCTACTTCTGAAATCGAAGGTCAATTCAGTCTTACACAAAACATTTCTTAGAGCTTTTGGCAAATCAATCACAATGTTCAAACCATGGACTGTATATAGGTTCAAACTGAGATTGAGTGATGTAGATAAGCACGAGGGCAATTAATTTCAGGAGTTTTATTTTTGGAAATCTTCTGTATATCCCGACAACAATCAATAAACCAAATGCCCTGATACAAAACTTAAAATAATCAGATATCTGGGGCTGTCTCAGAAATGTACGGCTGGCCTACCTGCCTGTAATCTGCCCACACGCTCACTGCGCATTAAATTGTGTTTTGAGGGAGGCCTGTAGGGAGGGGGTAGGATTTTTTTCAGTTGGATACTTATACCTATCCTGTTGACTACCCCAACTTTAAATAATTGGCCATCAGTCCACAGTAGTACCTGTGTAATAATACTATTACAAGTAAAAGCCATGAATTCAAAATAACTTAAATAAAAGTACTATTTATGTATTATATAGTAGCATCAATCTACTTACACTATCAAGAGTTAAACTACTCATTATGCAGAATGTGTATTACATTAGTACAAATAGATTATAATTACTGATGCATTCATGTGTTCATCACTGCTGGTAAAGAGCAGAAAAGATACTTAAGTACCTCAAATGTACTTAAGTAGAGTATTTGAGTAGATGTACTCAGTTACTTTCCACCACTGCATGAAATGTAAACAACAGATTATCATACTGTCTATTATCATACTGTCTCATAGTGGTGTGCAAACCTAATTATCACTTTACTTGAATGCAGGTTCATGTTTTTGGTCAAATGTTTTTATTTTACCCATTTCTGTCCATAAAAAGGTCTTTGTGTGTATACAGTTATTTAGCTGACTAGTGCTGATACTTGAATAAGCTTGCTGCGGGTGAATTCCTTGTTAATACTAAAAGAATATTCAAATTTATGAAGAACAAACTTACCACCATGTCTTCTTCTTCCTCCTCCTCTTCCTCTTCAGCAGGTGCATCTTCCTCCTGGTCAGTGAAAATTATATCATGGGCATTTTACGTTTAGTCTGGAAAATTATTTAATTTTTTAAAAAGGCTCAAAACTACTAAAAGTTAAAACTACTACTTGTGCTTTTGTAACTTTGTGTCTATATTAACTGGGGGATGGATATCCAAACAACAAAAAGGAACTACTGGTACAGTACTACAGTACCAGAGGGGTACCCTCACAGTAAAAATGGGCGAAATAGTTTTTTTAAATGTAGACTCACTCACACTTTGTTTTTATTTTCAGCCACCACCCGCGTACTAAAAGTAACATTTAAACGTCTTAAGGCAAGAATAGATGTTTATATTGCACATTTAAACAACAATGCAATTCAAAGGGCTTTAAATAAAAATGGCATCAAGACAAAATGCAAGAGCAACATAAGGCAGTTAACAATTAAAGAGTTACAGAGAAAATAAAACAAGGAGTGTGAGACACTCTAGAGCCTCAATGATTTAATACAAGGCAGCAGTAAACAGTTTAGTTTTGACGGAAGGGGCACCTGTCCCAGACGACCTGAGGGGCCTGGATGGTTCATAACGTAACGTTAGCGACACTAAACCCTTCGCGTTAACGTTGCACCGCCGACCAGCAGAGTCAGGCCACTTCGCAGATTAACTTGGCCACATACGCTTAGAAAAAGTCACTTAAAGGGCACACATCTGTATTTTTCAGTACCTCGTCGTCGGGGTCACCGTGTGTGAGCATCTTCCTCTCGAAACCCATGATTACAACTCCGAAATTCACCAAAGAATCCCGACAGAGGACAGAAATCCTCGTTTGATATCACACCGCTTCTCGTTGAGGACGTTAGGTCGGTCACACGCAGGAAACGACTAGAAGGATTACCGGATAACGATTTCTATTGGTTAAAAGCGATTATTGAAGTTGCTATGGTCCAATCATCTGTTTGTATTTGTGTACGGGCCGCCCATTCACTTGGATGATTTCGGCGGAACCTTTATTTTGGCTAGCGGGGCGAAGACGGCCTAATAAACTGTTGCACAGCATGATGGCACTGCTCCTGGACACCAGACTGCTACTAAGAAAAGTGAAAGATTTAAGGTGTTTCACGCCAAGACGGAACCGAGTGAAGGAAAAATGGGTATGTTTTTAATACGGTGACAGATAAATCAGTTAATATTGGTCGTTATCTGTACTATCTTGATGTTTAGAGCTGTCAAGAGTAACGTTATCAAGCCACATAGCAGCAAATAGTAGATATTCCCAAAAAAGCATTGTAGTTTGACAATAACTATATTATGGCGAATGTGATTAATGAGAGCTGGACCTAAAATGCTGCAGCTGAAATTAAATTAATGAAGGTAAACAGTTAAAATAAAAGACAATATCTTCAATTAGCTAAATGTAACCAATGACACAATACATTAATTGAATGTAAGACAGACATATAATTTTATGATGTTATTTTTCATACAGTATATTAAAATGTATATAAGTTTTAGATTAGATTAGATTTTCATTGAAGAATGTAAAATTGTACACTCACGTGTGTTTTCAAGTCCTGCACCTAACTGTAGGTGTTTAATTTGACTGACTAAACTCACCCAGAGAACATCAAAGCAAGTGAGCATTTAAAATCGGTGTTTTAACCTTCTTACTTTTGCAGGCTGCCACACGCACCAAGCACCCTCCTACCGGTTTAGCCCTGCAGCACTTTGATGCCACCTACAATGTCCAGCTGGGGCAGCTGTGGCCATCAGTCCGAGCCGCTCTGCTGTCAGAGAGGAAATATGGAGCCCTGCACAATAATTTCTCCCAAGATGCTGTTATGGCAGACTTAACAGCCCAGGGATGCAGCAACTTCATCAGTGACACAGATGCAGAAGGTACTTGTGCATTTCCAAAGTTTACCTGCTTAGAAACCTACTGATGTTAGCTTATCAGTTACTCTGCTGGAGAAAGCAGTGTGCTTTCAGGCTTTGATACTGAGAGCTCACTAATTTAGAGCTTTCAGAACAGCTAAAGATACATTCACAGTCACTGTGAATAACAGACAGAATTGATTTTATAGAAAGTAAGTAGTTCATAAGTTCAGGTAATGTTAGGGTGCATCAGAGTTAAGGGTTTTTTTTTTGTTTGTGTTTTTTTATTTTATTTTTTTTATTTTTTTACAAACAGCAATGGGGCGTGTGCTTCTGGTGTCTTTGAGCCAGGGAAGAGGGGCCAACTTTGAATATTGTGTTAACAAACCGAGACAACTAATCCTACTCCTCCTGCCTTTAATAACATGGCTGTATTTAGGAGAAATTGGCAAAAAAAAATTTTGATTAATATGATCAATTGTGCATCTTCATCATTTCTGCAGCTCAGCCATGCTTGGAGCAAGAATCTGAAGTTGCAGCCGGTGATTCTATGAAGAAATCTGACCCTGATCATCAACAGCTCTCTCCTTTACAGCTTAGTCCTAACATAAAATGCTTTGTTTTCCCAAGAGGGGACATCACAAGATTCAAGCCAGCGAGGTATTTGTTACTAAAAATATTTTGATACGTGAACTAACTGCCTCTGTTCAGTGGATGAAAATGTTTGCTTCGGCTTTTGGTTATTCGGAAAGCACTGCTGACATTAGCCCTGTTGTTGAAAGTCTTGTAGTTTGTAACGTGATGAACATATTTTTTGTCTTTGTGTTTAGTTTGAAAATGCTTTAGTGAGCCCAAGTGGTTGAACACATCTTCTTCTAAGTGTTTACTCAAAGTGCAGTCTGATTCTCAGTTCTCTCTGACTTCCCTTGCCCTCTAAAGACCAGACATGTGCGGGTTGTTGGGTTACTACCTCATGGACGCGGCATCTGTGCTGCCCTGTCTTGCGTTGGATGTTCAAGAAGGACACAATGTGCTTGACCTGTGTGCTGCTCCAGGAGGCAAGACCCTGGCTTTACTTCAGACCCAGTCTATAGGTAACAGGACAGATCTCATCTTTCTGCTTTCCTTACTTAGTCCATGCCAAACCTTTCTTGCCTCCCCTGTCTGTGAGCATTAGTGATGCTTTTCTGTCTGTGGGTGGTAGTTAACCCTCCATCGTCTGTGTTTATGCCAAAAAGGATTTTTGTGTGTAAATGATGCCTCGGTGTCACGGACATCGCGGCTGAGGAAGGTCCTCCACAGCTACGTTCCTAAGCAGTTTTTGACAGACGAGAAACTACGCATTACCTCCTTTGATGGCACCAAGTGGGGGGAAATCGAAAGGAACACTTTCGACAGAGTAAGCCAGAGTCACATAATCATGTTCATCCTTTTCGGAAAGATTACGGCATTTATGTAAATACATCCTTTCTTTTCTGTGTTCAGGTCCTTGTTGACGTCCCCTGCACCACAGACAGACACTCGCTCATGGAGGATGACAACAATATATTCAGTAAGAGCAGGACCGGTGAGAGACGAAGGCTGCCACAGCTACAGCTGGAGCTGCTGCTGTAAGTTTTGTTGAGGATATAAATATAAAGTGAATTGTATTATTACGGTTATGTTACATTTTAAAGCAACAAGTGTACATGATTATTTTATTTAAAGTGAACAAACACTCTCTCTATCCTGCAGGGCGGGAATCGTAGCAGCTTGTCCAGGTGGGGAGATCCTTTACTCCACCTGCACTCTTTCTCAAATCCAGAACCTGAGCGTGGTGGAGCAGGCCATCTGCTTGGCTCAAGAGAACCACAGCATCCACCTTCAGGTCAGTCAGACTCTCACTGTAAACTGGTTATTAGAGTTAATCTGATAAACTTAAGAATGGTGGAAGAGGACAATACTTCATCTCACCTCTACAATATCAGGATGTCCTGTTTTTGAACATGGAAACCAAATTACAACAAATTATTTAAACTTTTTGTTTTCCTTTTTTTCCTCTCCCCCTTCTCCTGATCATATCTACATTCAGGTCATTGATCTGCGACCCCTCATACGCATGTTTAGGAAAACCTTTCACTTTGCACCCGACCTCCACCTGGGTGAGATGGTCATCCCACACTTAGCCGCTAACTTTGGGCCCATCTACATGTGCAAGCTAAGGAGGCTTACATAGATTGTGGACAGCTTTGCTTGAAATCTTGTGGACACTTGAATGACTGTGGTACTGTTTAATGGACTAATGAGGCGATCCTATTGACTCTTTGGCTTCAGACTCATGTATATGTATTATCTGCAGCTGTTGGAGGAGATAGTAACATCATAGTTGTGGACTATTGAAACAAGGGACTACAGTTGGTTTCATTAGATTTATTTCATCATCAGAAAACCCAGAGAACCTGGATGATGACATTATAATTGTGGACAGCTTTGAACTACCTTTTTTTTATGGAAACTTTTGGTCTCTGGTGAACCAACTGGAAAGCCAAATTCAGTTTTAGGGGATTCTTGTTTTGAGTGAGCTAAAACTCTGATTTGACTAAGTCAGAATGTGCTCATGACTATAACTAGCTTTGCAATATGTCTCTTTTAATTGTAGTTTTTCTATTCGCCCAGTAGGTGGCAACCGTACACAAAGTATCCTGTATAGTCTGTGCCCACTAGAGGACACTGAGGACATGTCTCTAAATGTTATATATATTGAAGGGAGCTCCTGTGTGTATGTCCTCCTGCTCTGTGTCAGATGCATAGA
The DNA here is from genome assembly GCF_021292245.1 of Micropterus dolomieu. Lineage (NCBI taxonomy): Eukaryota > Metazoa > Chordata > Actinopteri > Centrarchiformes > Centrarchidae > Micropterus > Micropterus dolomieu. The sequence goes on from NC_060155.1 coordinate 19,993,694, forward strand.
GATGAATATTTCAGTTTGGAGACTCACATTACTGAAACACAAATTTCCATCAAAATTGCCTGAAATGGGTTTGGCTTGTTCTACGGTTATTCATCAGGTTTGATGGCTTTGCCTAATACGACGATGTGGGTGAGTGTGTGTAAGGAGGGAGTAATGAACAGGCGGGTAATGACTTATTTGACCATTTGGCTTCTAACATATGAAACTATGCAACTTTCATTATTATAGTTGGATTGACTCTGTTTTGCATTGACATCGCTCAGAGGTGAAGTGTTTCCTCTTATCACAAGCTAATGTGAGCGGAGAGGTGCCTCTTTTTCCATCACACCACCGATGACCCTTTATGTTGTCCTGGCCAGGCAATGTAGCGTGAAAAAGGTGTGTGTGTGTGTGTGTGTGTGTGTGTGTCTAACGAGTCCACCATCCACATCCCACTGTCATTAAGCTGCTCCAAGTGCTGGAAGCTGACTCCCATCCCCGCGCAGGGATGGACGGCAGCCATGCGGCTCCCAGATGAACATTAAAGAGGCAGCGGAGAGCTAAAATGGGACGTCTCGCCCTGTTTTGCCCCTCCGCTTTTTTATTCCACAGATGAGTGCAGATAATTTTCTGTGCGATTGTGAGTGATTACTGTATTACTGTGGTAAAAGGGGGATGTATCTGGGAATGCAGAGGGAATTAATGACACATAAAAACTATTTTTGTATTGACTGCTTTCGTCTCCAGGGCCCCAAATGCCCCTTCTTGTGATTACCTAAACGTATTGTAAATATGTGTTTCCTATGGGCTCTTACATAAATTTACATGTTTTAACACTCAGGAGACGGCAGACTGTTAGCGATGAGTTACTCTCTATTCTGCCTGTCTATAGACTCCACTGGCTGTCTGCTTTATTATTGAGTTAGCCAATGAACCGCTGTGCATTTGTGTCCCTGTGTGTAAGCCTGTGTTAGGGAGACATATTCTGTGTATTAGAAAGATGAATATTATAGATTTAACCAAACAACCGTGCTTCTGTTGTGTTTTCAAATACAATGTAGATGTTTTTAATAAACATGCAAAACACTGTAATGGTCTTATGCTCTCACCTTATACCACGCAAGCCTCTTAATGAATGATCTTGTACCCATTAGCAATGAAATGTATATAATATATAAACTGAGCACTGACAGGAAAAAGTGACTTGAGACTTCTAAAGAAACATGTCTTTCAGGTGTTACAAGTTTTGTTTAGTAAAGACACACATGGTGACTTAGTCATAGTCTGTGTATTTAAAGCAGATGCTGCCGTTCCTGCTGTGGTGTTTTCCAGCCCAGAGGTGAAGATCAGACGTGTGTCCCAGTTGGCAGTGGGAGATGGGATTTCACCGGTGTGCTCTCAGCCACAGGGTGGATAGAAAATGCTATATAGGGGGGGTTCAGATTACAGCTGTTTGTATGTTGATTAATTTGCCTTTTACACGTATCCAGTTGTATTACACCTTCTCAGTACGACACACTGGGAAGGTGGAGAGTAACCAGGAGCAGGTGACACGCATAGGTTCTTCCTTTTCCCTTCTTCAGTTTTTATTTTTGCATAGCTTACAGTTCATGGATGATTTTTCAGGAAATTACACTACAACAATAGATATACTACCAAAACAGGCTTCCTGGATCCCATCCCAAATACTCCTCTTCATAATGTGGTGTGGTCAGGCTATATGACAATATCTAATTTGACAACTGGTCTTTCTGTATATTTTAAAACAATTAATCTCTTTAATACCTCACCAATATATAGTACATCCCATAATGTAGCCCAGTCTTTATTTTATGTATTATGAGATATTTACACACTTTGTGTTGCAGCTTATCTCTAAAAGTGTTTCCCTTCAGAGCCACAGACTGTGCTATAAGTTTCTTCAAAGAAGCGTCGCTGCCATATACCTAATATGGGATCTAAGCATTCTCAGATAGACTCAATACTCGATGTGAACTGGCTGAGAGCAGTCCCGTTTGGTTCAGTGAGGCCCACATTGGAAATGCAACCGTAGGTTTAGGCTGCAGCCAGATTAAGAAGAGAGAGAATAGGGGTTTTCTTCTCTCTAAGAAGATTACCCGGGGAGGGGTGAGATGGCAGTCAGAGTGTTTAAGAAAAAAAGGACAAGAAGAAAATGGAAGATGAAGTGGAACTAAAGGAGGGTGGCCCAGGATATACAGTTTAGTCACCTGTTGTCTGCCTCTTGATATCAATCATTTCTGTGTTTTTCTATCTCTATAACATATATCTTTAGTATCTCTCTTGTCCTATTAATTATTAAACATGTTAAGATAAGTGTTTTAAATGTTTCAGATTTAACAAAGAAAGTGTTGCCATGTGATTTCTCCGTCAGTCATCCTGTTATGAGTTGTGTTTTTTGAGCATTATGTGTTTTCAAGCAAGTTAGCAAGCATACTCCTTGCATGTGTATGTGCAGCTGTGAGCCTGATGGTACTTGTGCACCCCTCTCCCTTAAATTCCCGCTGGTGGTTTCCAGGAGGGCTTTGATGTGTATCTGGGCAATGCACTATTAGAGGGATTTCCCTGGGCCTGACAGCTCAGAGAATATGCAGCGAAATGGCAATGCCAGTGGGCTAAAAGAATGCTGGAAACAGGATTAGGATCATATTCTGGCAGACCCTGTCACCTCCTCAATGGGCTGAGGTTTCTAACGCTGGCACTTTTCATTCTCGCCATGGTTAAAACCTTTAAGAGAACCATGAAGACGGGGGGAGGGAAAAAGGACTGATTGAATGGTACACTGATTTTTGTGTGGGGGGGCTTGCTCCGGGGGTGTCAGAGAGAGAGAGAGCAAACCAATGGATCTGTGTGGATCGACACAAACCTTTCTTGATTCAAAATATGTCAAGCTTTACAAGGGAAAAAAATGCATACTGTTAAAACACAGTTTTTGAGTAGTTCAGATGACTAAAATCGTAAACTGTCTGACCTGCGATTTACAGTATTGGGTTCATATATATCATATCAGTTGTCAGCCGATTTTTGTTATTTCAGCCCTCCCATACACACACAAACCCACCCACACAAATACACACATGTCATCACTTGCTTAAAGGAAAGTAGATGGAGATACGTGTGTGCCTATAAATAAGTGGTTATGGTGGTGAATATATAGCCCTGAGTGTTAGAGATGGAAGCACCTGATCCAGCATCGAGGGTTCAACACACCCTTGACTCTGCAGCAGTACAATCTAGGGGGGTGGGGGTGTGTGTGTGTGTGTGTGTGTGTGTGTGGGCGGGGGGTGTTAAGAAAAGAGAGAACATTTGGAACAAGAGTATTTTGTTGGGAGCCCCATGGGAGGAAATCCTGCTGTGTACCTGGACAGATTCTTACCCTGGATAACAAGGACATTCACTTGTGCTGCATATCCACTTCCCAATCTTATCAGCCACACAATCAGGATGCCCTTGGTCGAGGATGCACACACATGTGCGTGGTGTAATAAAACACAACAAAGGTTAGGGTGAGGTGTTACACCCACATTAACGCTGCTAATCTGGTGAGATCATTATCCTCCTCTAGCCGATTTTTGGAAAGTGGTCATTCATAACGGTTGGAGAAACAGCCCAGCGCAGCAGCCAAGGTGCATTTGTTATTTACACACACTGAGGGGAAAATATATGTTAAAGGTCAATTCAATTAACAGCAGAGCAATGTCACGCAGCCTGGGCGATGCATTTAGAGTACATGTAAAGTTTACTGTGGGAAGAGCAAGGGCACATTTTGGAGGAGGTGACAGAGATGCCCAATTGGCCCGTGTATGTGTGTGTAGGGACAGGGTTGGGTGGGGGTCTCTGCGTTTTGACAAACCATGCTGTTAAAGATATAATAGCAGCATAATCACCGCCCCGGGCCGTCATTCTTCAGGATAATGGCCTGCTTATTCATTGGGGATGGCTTATGTCTGCGTGCGGCTTTTTTTTATCTTTCAGATTGCGTTGTTCATTTTCTGTCTCCTTTGCTTCTTTACTTTGTCTCCATGCAAATTCTCATACATTTTATTTGTTTTGTTTTTTTATTGTTCTTTTAAAAGTGACCATTGTGTTTCTTTTTCCACTCACTATCACCTCTTCTCCTATACTGATGTACTTATAAATAACCTTAAATATATTCATAAATTAGAAAATATATTTATATCTTTAGGGTGATTATAAGTTATTATATTTAGTATTACAACTTGCATTATATTTCACTTGTTTTTACTCATACTTTACATTTTCCAAAGTAGAAATGTAACACAATGTAGTTTCTTCAGTTTTTTTGTGCACTTGATCAATAGATATTAAAGTTTGCTTACTCACTGAAGGGGAGATTAACATCATTCAAACATAAGATCTTAAAGCTGTTGTATTTCTAAATTCATGCAGATCAATGACTAATAGGAATAACTGTAGGACACCACCCATTTAAAGGTAAGGCTATTACCACCCTGCATACTGTGTAAATATTCAGCACAGATGGAAAAGTCTTCGTTGTAAATGTCTCCAGGCAATGTTTTTATTTGCGATCATTTTACAACAACACTAATTCAAGTCTACATTTTTAGGGAGGAGTAAAGAAAACAACACTGCTGATGGTCCACTCTCTCCTCCGCAATCATAAATCTATCTACCACTGGACCAAGTAGTTTGACAGACAGTCGGGGGGTGGGGCAGCATTAGAAGAATAGCAACGACAGAACTAAAATAGAGTCAAGACAGCAGTACACAGAGGACGGGTCAATTATTCACTGAAATCTTTTCACTTTCTTTGACAGACGCTTTCAGTTTTCCAGCAATCCAAATTTGCAAAATTGCTTCTTCCTTGCCAGTTCGAGAGAAGAAAGTGAACACATTTATGAATTCAACCCAGGACCGTCACACAGAAAACCAGGAGAGGAGGGGTAGACAGGGCTGCCGTTGAGCTCAGCAAATACAATCTTACAATCTGACAGCTAAAGGAATTTTATCTGAGACAAAGTCCATTATCAGTTATACAACATAATAGGAGCTTTACAATTACCCTACCAGTAAACATTAATAGATTTTTTGTATTTTACATACTAAAATAATGTGCTTTTTCTTTTTTCATATGAAGACGTTATCTTCCAGAACACATTAACAGAAAAACATCAGACTCGTGTGATTCTCCTCATCAAGTGCTAACAGTCAGTCTGACTTTCAGTGAAAAGCTGCATGTTTCCTCAAGAGAATATAAAGGAGAGAATATGGTTCCAGATTTGTTTACAATAACCATACATACCATACATTAACCAAAGGAAATTGATCAACTCATGGTAAAGTGATGTCAATCCTGTTGCTACCTTAATTGACCGTTTTAGTGCACAGACCTTTTGAATTTATAAAGGCGGTCTTAAATGGTATGTATGTTCATAATTGCATTTGCCCCAGCTCCCTCAGCCCAGGGCAAAATGTAATTAAAAGCTTTGAGAATTTAGTCACTGAAATCATTTTCTCATTATCAAGCCAGCCTCTGTGCAGTGGCATATTACTGGCCATTAAACTGGTAAATTAGTCACTTTTAATTATGCTGTTGAGGACAACATGGCTTGAAGTTTAGTTTTATTTATGTGCTGTTATGTAGTACATGCTATGTACATAACCGCGGTGCTTAACTGAAATGTCAATGGTCCTGTGACAGGAATGGTCTCTTTTCTGCATGAGCGATAACTTTTTTTATCCCGACCAACGAGCTTAATTCTTTCAAAAGTGCCTCATTTATTCACATTATCCTTGTAAACATTATTTGCATTGTCTTTTAAATTGAGTGCATCCATCATACATCATTTTTCTTTTTTATTATTATTTCAGATGTTAAAAAGGTCCAGCATTACATGTCTGTTGGAAACTTCATCAGATGAGTCAGGAACATGTTCACTACCCTCTCGTTAGGACATTCACTTGATCCATTGCATTCTTTGAGCAAGATAAAAGATCTTATGGGTTTTCTTATCCCGAGGTTCTACTTTTGTATCTTGAGCTGCAACGGAAGCTTAGAGGAGCCAAACATATTGGGGAAGTGTGGTCTGTCCTAAAAAGCTGTTAAATGGATCTCTGTAGGTCCAGTGCATGTTGGCATGTTTTATTTTTGGACATCTCTGCATGTCCTGTGCCCATCTAGTCGAGATGGGGTCAGTATACGGTTCCTAAAGAACTATCACAGTCACACAGACACACAGTAGGATGGGGTGATGTGTAGGCCGAGGCCCTGGCCTAGTTCACACTGTCCGCCATACAATCTGATTCTCAGTTAGACATTGTGTCCAGTCCCAGCGAAGCAGCGTGCTGCTTGGCCCTCAGACGCAGGTTCTCAATGCTGGTGGTCTTGTTGTTGTGGCTGGTGAGGCCACCTGCAGCCGACGCTTGCAGCAGCGGGCTGTTCCACACCTGCTGGGCGTGATGGGACAGGGACTGGTAGTAAGACTGGCAGGGCAGAGAGCCCAGCGGCGCGGGGGGAATGTTAACATTCATTCCCAGGTAGGGGAGTGATGATGGGGCAGCGAGGTCAAAAGCAGGGTAGTGCACCAGATTGTTGGTGGCAGCCATGTGCTGGCGGAATTGCTCCTGCAGACGAAACAGGCTGAGAGGGGAGGAAGAGTAAGAGTGGCCCTGAGAGAGAGGACCGCTGCTGGCCAGGCCACTGCTGGAGGTGGAGGGGGTCACTGACGGAGAGACCAGGGGAGAGTCTGGACAGAGAGAAGAGGTAAGAGGTTGTTAAAGTCAGCTGATGAGTACAGTATTGCAGATGAGGGATTAAACAAGTTTGTAAAGGATCAAGAAAGGAATCAAGCTCCTTGTCAGAGTAATGATCAAGTATCTTGTTCTTACCTGGTTTAGGGCTGAGTCTTTTGCAAACTGGAGAGACGTCCCCAGGTGTCACTGCTCTCTCACACTTCATCTCCTCTCTCTGAGATTTACTCTCGTCCTCTTTATCTGTGGCATTATCCTCCGTCGCAGACTCGCTGCCAGAGTGTTCTGCTGACGTGACGTTCAGTTCCATGTCCAACGGTACAGGACGGACTACAGGACCCTCTGTCTCCAGAGAAGAGGAGGAGGAGGAGGAGGACGAAGGAGGGAGCTGCGTGTCAGTAAGGATAGTTGTGGAGGGAGGCGCATCCTCCTTCTCGCTTCCTCCTTCCCCTGAAGCCTCCTTCTGCTTCTGAAGCTGCTCTTTCTGGAGGCTGCGCTGCTTCTTACGGAACTTGGCTCTGCGGTTTTTGAACCAAACCTGATGGAAGAGAGGATAACAGGGCAAGTTAGAGGGAGAGCAGGCAGAAAAAAGCAGTGGATAAGTACTGTACACTCTCTAAAAGATTGATTTCATTGAGCATCATATGATTGAGGGGCCTGAAAACCCCCTAAATCAATAGTCTGTAAGCAAATTATCAAATACTTAAATCAGTTTTAACAATATTAGTTGTATTTTAGCATTCATTGTATATGGATAACCTAAATTTGATTTTGTGTTGAAAGAAGTGAAAAGCTTAAACCTGCATAACAAGTTAATAATTTAAAAAGAACTTTTTTAATTTCTATATATGTGTATTGATACTTCATGCACAGTCACAGTTTTCAGCTGTGGGGTTTTATTAATGCAGCAGATAATTGAAGTAGCCCTTTCGTTTTTGTTTTGTTTTTCTAGGCTATTATTTTGAATCAACAACGATTGTCACAGATTTAAGTTGATACTAAATACTACATGAAATTTTTGAAGTCCCCATAAGATAGAAAATCTGCATTAAAATGACAGAAATAATACAAATAAACAAAATGATAAACATATCCTTAAAAGCCCCTCCAAACTCATTATTGGCTGCTATAGACACACATACATCCATCCATCGTCAACCGCTTATCCTGCATACAGGGTCGCGGGAGACACACATCTATGTCAGTGTATTTTTGTCTACAGTGGTTTTCCCTTAGGTAGGGCCTACCTGCACACGAGCCTCGGGCAGGTTGGTGCACATGGCCAGCCGCTCCCTCATCACCACATCCGGATAGTGTGTCTTCTGGAAAGTCTTCTCCAGCGCTTCCAGTTGCTGTGCGGTGAAGGCCGTGCGGCTCCGACGCTGTTTGCGGTGCTGAGAGCCGTAGCGAGCCTCCAGGATGATGTCTTGAAATGCGCAGCCGTTGGAAGGGAAAAACACATGGCAAGTTTATTTTACTAGGCATGGGATTATGACATCTTGCTTTATTTGCATTTGCGCATTTTTTTTCATGTGCATAGTGTTTCCAAATTGGTACCTGAGTGAAAACCCATTGATGATAGGCTACACCTTTTTTGTAATAACTTCCGTTCAAGTTCATGCAGCTTTCATCATAACTGTTTTCAAAATTGCTCATAGGCCTACAGCTGCGGCGGATTATTATTAATGTCACCTATATTGAACTGCATACAAAACATGCCATGAAATACAAAGTGATGGGTTCTGTTTTCAATAACAGTTTGCAGCTAATTTGTTTGGAGGCAGGGCAACAGCCTGCGCGCTGCTGTCTGTGTGTTAGTGTGCACTCAATTACCAGCTAGTCTCTCGGCCAGTGTGAGCGCGTGCACGGACGGACGGTAGTCGGGCGCGTGCTGCGCCTGTTGCGCGGCCTGCTGGTGCAGGTTGTACATGGCGCTGAGGGAGTTCATGGCGTGCAGAGAGTAGCCGTTCACCCCGTAGTGCTGCATGGTGAGAGGTTGCTTCCTGCGGAAGGGAAGAGAGGAGGGTTGAGGTTTTCAAAGAGAAAGGAAGGGGAGTTCACTCAACGACATTTTGACATTTTGGGCGCGTGGCTGCTGATGGACACGCTGCGCCCATGGAACGTGTGATCTCAAACCAACCCCCTCGTTTTGATGAGAACAAAATCATCTATCAGATCCACTGGATATAGCCTAACACACACGAGATTTTTATTAGTAAATGTCAGCAGGTCCTCGCGCTCAAGGGCCAATGGATTTTAATGTGCGCACTCAGACAAAAGTGTTATCCATTAACATCCAATTATCGCTCTGTTCAATCCATTAATTATACAAAAGACTTTTAATTGGGGTAATTATCACTCGTTCTCATAATGAACCGTGACGGATGCCTTATTCATGAATGTATTCACGTCTTTTCTGTGATCCCGGAGAAGCCAAATCCCCTTTAAAAACGTTGCTTTGACAGATCAAGGCGTCGATGAAATGTGTTGGAAAATGAAATAAGGAGATTTGTTCCGGGTCTCGGTGGCAAAACCTGCAATCGGATAGCAGGATTATTTTTTAATAGGCTATGATTACGGAAATGCCATTCTCAGTATGTGCTGTTTAATTTTAGTGACTGACTTTAATTAACAGCAAAGTTTGAAATGTAGCCTATTTCGGGTAATTTTATGTTAATTTACATAAAGGCTTAGATGCTTTTAATGATAGGAACTGATTAATTTCTTGAAGTAAAACATCGATGTTGGAGTCTTTCACATGGCAGCAATTTCCCAAAGTCCTTTTTTTGTAGTTCTCCTTCACGACCGAGATTTTCATAGATGAAACGCTGGAGGACACGATTAGATATGTATTAGTACGGAAGAGGCTAACAGGAGGGAATATCTCGGAGGCCCAAACGGTTATTATAACTATTACAGAGAGACCACGGGGAAAAGATATAAATCTTTCTGCTGTGTGACAGGTACCGTATCCAGGGAACTGGCTAAGTTATTCGACTTATGTACAGATAGGAACTTCTACATATTTTTGACAAAACTTTCAGGTTATTTTGGTATTAATTTCGTCATTGTTTTATTAGGCCTATTTGACCATGTACAGCGATTTTCTCTGTTTTCTAAATGTCAACACATTAATAACAAATCAGTATGTCTTAAGTTTTTTGGTAAGTAATTTGAATAAGCCTATAGGCTACGTAAATTGCTCCATGCTCTGAAATTAAGTAGAATATTAGTTTTAATTTAAACTAAATTTATATTAATTTGACCAAGGTCAAATCACACAACAAAATCTTACAAAACCTTATTGCTGGTTGACATCTTTTGATTTTGAATTGATTATTCTTGTAACAATCAAATGTTAATTTAAAGCATTGGCTTTTCATAGGATAATTGTTTAATAAATTACTCTGCAATAATATAGGCTAATAATGATATTTATAATAATTAGACAGTTATAAACCTATCTTATAAAGGAGAAAAGACTGGGTGGTCGTTCTTGTAAAAGGCAGTTTTTTCCAGTGTGTGCGTGCGCGTGTGCGTGCACGTGTGCGCGTGATGCCCGCAGTGCCCATTCCCAGCCTATTAAGTGGCTGCGGCGGCTGATGAATGTGATCAGAGGGCAGTGGGGAATAGTTTAATTCGCCGGGACAGAAGGTGCTTCGCTAAACATTTACTTTACTCCCCCAAGTATTTGAGTTGAATGGGCCCCCCCTCCCCGTCTCCCCCTCGCCTCTCTGGCGGCCTCTTATCCCATCGCCCCGGGGCAACGTTTTGGCTGAGATGTATGGCTTCTCCGCGGGTAAAAATATGCATGTTGATCCCCATTTGGCTCCCCGTCTAATGGAAGTGCAAATAGGTTTCGACTGCGAGGCCCTCCATTTATCATCAACGTTGACACGGACGGACGTACAGTGGGACTGGGTGGTTAGCTCTGGGATGGCGTTTCCGCGTGCGCACGTGGACAAGTGCGCGTGTACGTGAGTTCCAGTAATAGGCCAACGATTTTTCTCAAATGCGTTTTTTTCCTTTTCTACATATTTTCTCTGAAAATAAAGGTGTGCCATACATTTTAATCATACATAAGCCTTAAATTACACAACGTGTATAAGGGAAAGAAATGCATCATGTAGCCTATTTATTTGTTTATACTTGCCTTCCTGCACACTAACAAAACGTCAGCCATTAATTCTTAATCTCACTTTTTACACCATGCACTAAAACTGCAAATAAAATATCTTGATCTTAGCTACGTGTTTTTAGACTGACTGTCCCCTCTATTTTGTGCGCAGATAAACTTTAAGTCTTTAAGTTTGATTATCAGTATCACCCACCTTTTATATTTAGCACTACATCTCTGGTTGTAGCCTGTATCCTCCTGCCCATATCAAATTCAGCACAATAGCTCATCACTGTGAGCCTGTCAGTGCTGTTATTGTCATTCATAAGCCTCTCTCTGCTCCAGGCACTGGGCCCTCCTGGCAGCCCTGCTCAATGCTTCGTTTATTAAACCGTCATTATGTAAATTGGCATGTACAGTGCAACTCTTTGATCCGACTAAATTAGGAAAAATGTTATTTGCTAACAGCCCCAAGGGGCATGAGTCGACCTGACAATCTGCTCTTTGCTGTGTCACGTGTAAACTGTCAAAGGGCGAGGGACACGTCTTTGATGTTTCTCTGAGCAGTTATTATGAAGGATATTTGTTATGCTGAAGCCAGTCTGATATTTTATTATAGTATGTTAAAGCATTTTAAGATGCCAATATAATTATTATCTTTATTTTGTAACAAGAATGGATAGGTTACTGTGCAAGACATATCTGCAAGCCTAACATTTAGGAGAAAAAAGGATAAACACCTTACATCAACCTCTGTAAATGTGTATCACTTCAGAATAATTGACATTATTTTAATTGAAAAAGAGTTCCTTTCTAAAGAGACCAGGTCGTGTAACCAAAAGAAGTGAAGAACAGTAGTGCCTTTTTATTTTGAGTGTGTAAGTTTTGGTGTTTGTTAAGGGTTATCCTAAGCTTTTTGTTTTTGATTAATCATCATTTGTAGAGTGAAAGTTATGAATTTTAGTTCATATGTCAGATTACATTTTGGGTTGCACACTGAAACTTTAAAATACCAGACAACAACCAAGAGACTGCTTTAATCTCCGCTAAATTGCTAAACACTTACAGGCTATCATAACATGTAGGCTATTTTGTTCACAAACACAATAAACTTTATTCTGATTTCTGAATTAGAAGCAATTTAGCTGGCTGAGACTGGCTGATAAAATGCGATAGATGTTAATGAAAATGAGAGCATTTGCAAGCTCTTTTAATCTTTTTTTTTAACACAACATATGAGAAATGCCTTTAACTGAATAGAGATGCTAAAATGTTTTTACCTCTGGTGGAGACAGTTGTCTTTCTGGTTGATACAGACAATCCGAGCTCCTCAACTTCTTCAGGTTTCTCTTCTCCTCAGCCGAGTGTTGGGTTTTTAATGCACTTCTTTTTTCGTCCTTTTGTCCGACAGTGAAATAACAAGTAAATATAATAGGCAAATATAAAGTCATCCAGTCTGTTGCTTCACTTCAAGTCTGTCCGCTCGCGCTCCGCCTGCTCCTCTCGAGGTGAATTCGCCGCGTCTCACGCAGGAGTGGGAAGCCGCCATCTGCTGGTGCGCGAGAGCCCGGTGGAGGGATTTTAAGGAGAGCTTCGTGGGGGTCAAGGTGGCTTTCTATTGGCTCTCTGTGCTGTCAGTCAAGTGAGTAGGATCACTGATCCAGTGGCAGACTGGTGCACTGACTTCTGGAGATCTTTTCAAATATGATCGATTTACTCACATTATGTCAGCAAAATCCCTCCGTGTCTGTTTTGTTTATTCATTTTTTGAAATTGATAACATTCCCGAAATGTGAAGATTGAAGCTTTTAATGGCTTAATTTGGTCAAATGTGTAGACAGTGATTTATGGGCGACTGTAATTTAGTAAATGCTTGTAAGTAGGCCTAGCTGTTTTTATCAAGGCTTTCGTTAACAGGCAATAAATTGGGCCTATGTCTACATTAAAATGAAGAAAAAAACATATCGAAGACACTTTGTCAGCGCATTTTAAACCTTCACAACTATGAAATGATTTTATTTGGGGTTTTTTTTTTTCAAATTTACGATCCTCAAACTGCTTGTATGCACTTCGAGCAGGAATCATTTGCATTTGCTTATATTTTGTGAGGAAAAGCAACCAACCTTTAGTTTGTTTGCCTTTCGGCTTTTTCTCCATGCCACTGGAGGAGAGAGACTTTAGAGAGATGGCTAATAGATGCCAGGGTGCTGCCTTTAGACTCTCTACCGGCCTGGAAGGATTTGGGATGGGATAGGGAAGACAAGACGCCATCTCAGCCTCCAGAAACCCCTGTCTTAAAATGACTGCGGGTAAGAGGATTAGGGCAATAATGCCCTTCTCTTCTTGAAGGGTTTTTAGAGAAGATTTCTTCTCCCGGAGCAAAACCGTTTAGGTAGGGAATTAAGGGCAGCGCAAAGTAGCCTTTTAATGTAAAGCTTGCATATTTTGTTGGGAGATTCTTTGGGAAAGTGCTTGGCCTATAACGCAGTTTTATCTCTGACCATGTTTCTCACTCTGAACAAATCTGAACAGTAGACAAAAGATTTCATGCAGTAGAGAATATTTATGTTCATGCGCTGTGACTCACTTTAAAACACAACTGCAAAAGCACTGTTTACAGACAATCAGCGCGTTTGTGTGTGAGATAGAGAAAGAGAGTGAAGGTGAAAGGTTTTTTTAAATAAAAAAGCATGCAACAAAAAGTCTTGTGTTTTAAATGATAGGTAAGCACCATTCTTATATTAGCCTATAGTATTAACTTGGTTTTGAGTGTTGAAATGCAAAACTATCAAATTAAATGAAGAGAAAGAAATGCAAACGGTAGGACTTGCGCTAGACTCTTTCTAAATTGTAACTACCAGCTACAACCAATAACGTGACTCATTCGCTGTTATAGGCTATAATAGAGCCTTCTGGTAACGTGAGATGGAATAAATAGGCTATTCAATGTGTTTTCTTAAACGTACAAATGGATGTGGTACATCAGTATTTTGCGGATATTGGTAGGCCTATATTTAACAGGACAAAGGTTTTTTATTTAATTGGCATTAAAGTAAGACTAAGTTTTTTATTATTATTATTATTATTAACTGGTGTAATTAATGTAGTCTAAGTTTCATTTACCTGGTGCGTCTTTCGTTATAAATCTGTTTCTTTTCAACCCCCTAAAACTTTTTCCATGCGTGCTTCAAAGTCTTTCCCCTCGTCTGGAAAAACTCGTGTGCCTCTCTGGTTCTGTCGCCTTGGTAGGCTCCTATCACTCGGTTTTTCTCCGAGGTCTGAGAAAGAAAGAGGATTAACTTGTGAACCAATGGAAATAAGAACTTAAACGGGAGGTAAATCTGGCCACTGTCTCTTTGTGAGGACCGTCTCTAAAGCAATTAAAGCGAGAAAGAGTTTCTTCTCAGCGCCTCTCCACCGAAAGCTCCTTAGAGCGACTAGCTGTCCAGCGCATCTGAAGGGCTTAAACGCCAAAAAACAACTCCCCTTACTCCTGTACTCAGCCATGCACTGCTGAATACAAGGTGTGGAAACAATGACCTCCAGTTCAGCAGCAGCCCAACATTTTTATAATGTCCATTTGGCAACAGTCCCACAACCACATGTAAATTTTAACACCCCCAAAGTATTAATTTTTTTAAAAAGTCTGTTGTGTCTTTATTGATTTCTTGTCAGGTTTAGCCCCTTTGGTCTCCTCTTTTAGCAGAAAACCTTTTTTTTCCTATTGTGAACTTGCTCCTCTTGTCTCAGCCTGCATTTGACAGAGGTATGAAGAACAAAATGATCTTTAATGCTGGTGAATTCTGCTCTCTAATAGCTAATTAATACTCCTAATGATGTTTCTGCAACTTCATGAATACATTAGGTCTGCAATCCAGCAAACCTCAGCCTACCCGGCACCATTCAAGGGTATTTCAGCATCTGTTCATCCCACAGCAATTAATCATTTTGATGTGTAGTTTAAAATCGACTTCTTGCAGAAGACCTTTTTGACAAGAATAACAAAGCAATTTTCCAGGAGCTACCTTTTAGACACATTATTAGCAGCACTTCCACAGTAAGACCTGCTTTTCTGTTTATTCTTCTTTCTTTTTTAAGAGTAAGATAAATGAATTGAAAAAGACAGCGATAATTTTGCGTTTATTGTCAGCACCACGCCTCTGAATCCTCCTGAAATCCCTTTTATTGGTGACAAGATCTCAGGATCTCCTCTGCAAATCCCTCCTCTAAAAGTTTTCAACCTGTCAGTTTCCTCTAAAAGCTGTATAATTCCCCCTCTTTTCCTCTCCATCCATCCCCTTCTCTCTTTCTTCTTGCCCTCTTTTTCTCCCTTGTCTCAGTCCTTCGGTCTCATTTCTTTTACCTCTCTCTCTCTCTCTCTCTCTCTCTCTCTCTCTCTCTCTCTCTCTCTCTCTCTCTCTCTCTCTCTCTCTCTCTCTCTCTCTCTCTCTCCCTTTGGCCCGGATCCCTCTGCACAAGGGGCCCCATTGTATAGTCCTAATCCAGAGGCAACACAGCTTTAGGGACATGCAGGGATAAAAGGCCCATTAAGCCCACAACTTTATGGGGGCAAATCTCTCCCTAATCCTTCGCTTTATCTAAACAAAAGCCCCTCTGCCTTAATCCACCTATGTGTTGAAAAAAAGAGAGGAAAAACTGGAGAGAGTAACAGAGAAGGCGAGAGACTGAGAAAGAAAAGGAGAGAGAGAACAAGAGGTTGTTGGAGGAAAAAAATCTCACACTGTAGAATTGCACTAGAGATCATACAGGGAGGTTCTAAGTTTCCTGGAAGAGCTAAGTAATACTGACAGGCTTTCACCTGCATGGAGGAACGTTCACGTGAGTTAACTATAACTGCTGCAGAAGTAGAATGAACCATGATCCTCTCTCAATTAAAAACAATTCATATTTTCACCACCTGCTTACACACACAAATGCATATTATTGAAGAAATTATAAATAGTGTGATATTAAAGTGGAAAGATGGAGTTCTGTTTTTTTCTTCATTTGGAGTATGAGGTTCATTAAGCACTTTAAAGAATTTCTGAGCAGCCTCTACTGAGTGCAAGCTCAGAGAAGTAGATGAAGAGAGTATGTTCACATTTACAAATATATGCACATATATATAATTTAATGGACATATAGGTGAAAAACTGGCAAACAAAATGCTACGTTTCCAATCCGATCATAATTGAAAATATAAGTTTGTTACTGCTTAAAAACATGAATGATCATATTTTATGAGAAATAACTGGAACTGTTAAGAACCAGAGTTTAACTGTCAAACAATTGGAGAGTGATAGCAGTTTCCAATTTTGGGATTTTATTTTTGGTGGTGGGGTTGACCTTTATGTTTTGTCACTACATACATGTTAAAGATAAAAATGCCCATATCTATCTGATCCCAGAAAACTTTCATGTATTTACAGGTGTGCAGAAACACCTGACTTACCTCTGCTCTGCCAGCCTCAGTAGCATTTTAGTTTATTATTATTAATAGCTGAATGCCATTTGGACTACTCTTTCTTTACATCTCAGCCTCTAAAGCTCCCGAGAGGTTTTTTACAGTGAATCCTGGGACTGATGGGATATGTTGTTTTTAAATGCAAATAAAAAATGTTTGAATTTTGTTTTATAATTATTTGGTGTTAAATTTTTGCTCACCAGGAACAGTAGATACACATTTTTAAGATTTATTGGACAGAAACGTCCAGTTCCATGTTGCAACTTTTAGAGAGAACCCTCAATAAGTAAATTGTCTGACACATGCACAGGGCATTTTTACAACTCATTGAACATTTACTTCCATGTCTACAGTTTGATACATTTTTATGTCAGTAGTTGAATTCTGTCCTTTTAGTCCTTCTAAAGTGCTTAGAAATGTGTCCTAATTGGATTCCTGCATAACCAGTAAGTGTCACAGTCAAAACCTGCCCTTACTATCCACCTGTGATACTCCCCACAGATTCAAGACAGTCTCAAAGTTGTATATAGGTAATATTGACACAGGGTGCGGCCGCCTTTGCCCAGATTCCAATTAAAGAAATTGGTTCATAGGACCAAATCTTAACAGCGATGACAAAGCTAAAGCTCCTCTGTGAAGCCAGAATCCCTTCACTTCCTCTAAAACATCTGTCTTTACTACAGAAAATCCCCCTGTATCTGCTCCACTGCGGACAATCAGACCCTAATCTGAAGCTGGGTTTAGCAGGCCGAGAGCTCAAGTCTGATGGTTTTAGTCAGAGCTCTGAGAGATAGGTGGGGAGACCACAGCTGATACCTGCTGCATTAGGGGTAAATATTGAAGCAAAATTTCAAACTGACTGTTCATGTGTTCATTGTGGCATTATCCTATGAGATTGATCCTGCTATGCTTTTGCTTCTGGAAAACCCATATAATTTTCTTAAATGTAATCTATCTGAGGTCCTTTCAGAATAAAATGCATCACCAATTCGTCAAACATGTCAAAAACAAAATCATCACACTCCTTTTACTTTTACTTTCAGCCACATTCAGCATGGCACTAATTATGTTGCCTTCATTAACACTCTCAATTACCGTCTCCTCCTCGGCTCTGCTCCTTCCTAATAGAGCTAGCACAGAGTTAATGAAGCAAATAGTTGGGACAATTTAGTCATTAGAGACAATTAAGACAATCCAATGCAATCCAACTCAGACCAGCAGACAAGCAGAGTAGTCGGGGAGAGATCTAACAACCAGCCACCCAAACCAAGCACAGTCAGCCAGTGTGGAGAAAGCTTTAGGGTGGATTGAAGGAATTTTCCCTCTGGTGGTATCACTCATAATACTTGAACCATTATAAGGCTGATCAGCGGTTGGCTGAAGGCATCTCTGTTTCCTCTGTGCAGGGATTACACCTGGCCTCGGGAGGAGGAAAATGTTTCTCAAAGAGGCAAGCAGACGGAGAGGCAGACACAAGGCAGCCTGGATGCATTCCACCACAATAAAGTATAAATCCTCCTCTTCACAGCGTATTACAGGAATGAACATAAGGGATTGTGTCATTGTTGCCCTATAATCTGGCTTTAAACTCCTTGTTTTACAAATGGTCCTCTTTAAAAAGCTCTTTCTTTTTTTGCAGCCCCCCTTCATCCTGTATTAACCTGCTGTTTCCTCATCAGCAGTTTTTTTCTTATGCATGTCAGATTTGGATTTCGAGTATTATAACTTTCTATATTTGCAGAATCCCTAGGTAATGTGTAAAAATGCTGTTTAATTACACACAAGGAAGGTAGATGTATACTGTACCTCTAAAGGTCTTTTGTAAAGTGCCTCATATTTAGCCAGTGGTGATGGTATGTTCCTATGTATGTATCACCAAAATAGACCGTTCACACTGCAAGATACAGTACGTGCTAACATATTATAATTTTCTAAATGTCTTTCCATGTGTCCTTGCCCTCAAAAGCTAAGGGTAATATCCTATCCTGCTTTGGAAGTGGAAGTGGCGGCACTTTTTTCTGTTCGCTGAACAGGCATCCTGCATGAAATAACTCCTGATAGAAATGCTCAAGTTCAATCATCTTCTCTTGTGTCTCCACCTCTTCTATCTTTACTGAGACTGAATAGACTGCATGGGTTTGAGGCGTAAGAAATTCAAACAGCAATCGGAAATTTTTTAATTGGAAACCACTTTTTGTACCACTTTAAGGTAGCATTTATAAAGGGTTTAGAGTTCAAACTAATGGCTGTACCAGTGGTTTGTAAATCAATACTTCATTTATGAGTATATCATTCTAGACTTAAATGGTAAACATGGTAAACGTTATACCTGCTAAACATGTTGTTAACAGCATGTTATCATTGTCATTGTGAGCATTAGCAAGCTGACATTAGTATTTAGTTCAAAGCTCTTGTTGTGTTGTTGTGCAGAGCTCCCTAGCATGGCTCTAGACTCTTAGTCTTGTTATTTTATAGCAGTTGAGACAGACAGGTAACCAATAGGAATTACCTGTCACCAGAATATAAAATTCGTCTAAATATGACCACATGGATACATCTTCTTTTGACTCTCCATGAAGCAGATCTTTCTGCTCGCTTTGACCATTAGGCAGTAATCAAGACATTCTGACAGGAATTCAAACAAAAGAAGCTCTTCATCAGTTTCTTATTAAGATGTGTTAGTTGTGGCGATTGAGTTTTTAGAGCCTTCTGATAGATTAGAGAAACAAGCAACTGTGACTGATAAGAGATGTGGCTCAGTGAGTGCGGACTGAAATGATTTATGGAATATCAATGGTTTGGCTCGCTCCAAGCTCAAGCCCCTTTCCTTAAAAGAAATTGAAAATTAAAGTTTGATGACTTTGCTCTTTAAGACTGAATAGAATTACAGTACAAACACAATTTTAGTTGCAAAATGAGCAGTTTCATGGAGCAGTAATTACCAGTTACATCACTGTTTAAACGCCGTTGGGCATGATTGGTACTTCTCACACACACACACTCTGATAGATGGAGGTGAGGCCAGGCAGCAGGTCTGGTTCCAGCCCGCTGTCCTCCGGTAGTCTCTTCTCTCGTTCTCTCTCCCTTGTTGTCTTCGTTGTGCTCCTTGTTTGAGTCTCAGAGGCCCCTGTCGCTCCCTCCTCCTCCGCCTCCTCTGCTCCCTCCATCGCCTCTGAAAGGAACCTTGCTGGGCCCAACTGTCTGTGTAACGAGCTGGGCAGGACGGTCACAGTGGGGTATGCAATTGTGTCTGTCACTATGTTTACACTTGTGCCTATGTGTTTGTTGGTGAGCACATTTTTAAAGGCCGTCTCCCCATGAAAACCTACTTTAGGCTGTATTTGCTGTCCCCTCGTTTTTTTCTCATCTCACAAACACACACAGACAAACACACACACACATGTTCCCAGCTCTCCATGATCCTCCAGCACTCTTCCACAGCAGGAAGCAAAGGGAGAAGGTGGAGCAGGAGGCTAATGGATATGTTTGTTTACCTATTTGTCCTTGACATGATCAATTGATCAGCAGGCTAATTCACTGCCACCATGGGCTCATTACATTTCCATTTAAATTGCAAATGGATTTCTTCGAGGCGTCATCTTCCTTTCCCATTTCCACTGTGTGTCTATGTGTGTGCATGGCGTGGATGTACAGTAGGTGTATGTCTGTGTACCTCCGCACGACATAATGCCCTCGCATGCTTTAATTTATTTGTGTGCATGAGACAAAAGTTTTACATCAGAAGACTGTCACCTGTGTCTTTGTCTTCCTTATTTAAATGTTTTATGGAGTACAATAGGGATAATTACCTTTATCATGAAGTGGATGTCAGTCATTTAATGGCTGCATCAACACTCGCTCACACACAGTCCCGTGGGATGAGTGTGAACTAATTCCTGGGCAGTAAAACCCTGTGATTATGTGTGGCTGTGAAGATTACAGTGAACGATTACTTATGTGGAATTTAAACAGTGGGGAATGAGCAGCAAAATTGAGCAGCAGCAGATTGACATTACCGCAGATGAGCTTCTAGTAAAGCTGTTTGCACTGCAGGGTTGCATTTTGAACATTTCATTTAAACAGCATTTCTGGACATTTGGATGAAAACTTTATTTACTATTTTAAAAGAATTGATTGATATTTGGGAAAGGTGCTTATTCGTTTTCTTGCCGAGAATTAGTCCGTGAAGCTGGAGTGAGGAGACTGTTAGCTTAGCTTAGCATAAAGACTGACACCCACGGGGAAAGAGCTAGCCTGGCCCTGTCCGAAGGTAAGAAAGTCTGCCTTCGAGTGGCTCTAAAGCTCACTTATTAACAAGTTTTTGTATTTGAAAAATTAAAACAAACAGGATATAATGTGTTAATTAGTCTGTGCTGGTAGGCAGACATTATTTCTGTCAGACAGAACCATGCTAGCTGGTTGTAGCTTCACATTTATTGTACAGACATGAGAGTGGTATTGATCTTCTAAGAAAGCAACTAAGGGTATTTTTCCAAAATGTAGAACTATTCCTTTAACTGAGAAGATAAAACAAGCTCACATCAACTAGTTCATTTCTATTATTTTCAAATAGCTCTGATATTATTAAAGATGAAAATTGGCAGACAGTCCACATGGATGGACACAAGGACGGATCCATGAATGGCAGGGTCTTTACTATGACATCTCTTGGGATTCATTTATTTCATTGGCTTGTTTGGCCATAATGGGCTTCATATGATGACTCCTCACCCCTGTCAGATTCCACCATGATCCAAACAAACACACATTCATCACCATCTAAAACACACACACACACACAGCTTCGATCAATGGTCATAAATTTGATTCCTGACAAGCCTGACACCCATGAGGCCTTTGGTCACTGTTTCTCTTGACCACTCCTTATGCAACACACACTCATAAACTCGCACACACACACACGCACACACACAAAAGCACTTTTCCCCTCTCTCACTCCTTCCTTCCCCTGACACACTTGTCAAGGACCTCATTGACCCCTGACCCCGCCCCACTTGGCACCGTTATTGATTTTTTTCCTCCGACCCTCTCAATCTGGGATGAAGAAGGGTGAGAACGGGAGAATTAGTCGCCATAGTCAGGTATAAAGGCGGGACGCTGAGGATGAAGGGGAGCAATCAATGCGTGCTGATGGCTGAGCTTGCAGCAGCAGAAACAACACTCAGCCATGGAGAAAATCAAAAGGCCTTGAGGCAAGATGTGGGAGCAACGCTGATGGTGTGAGGGAGGAGAGGCTGGCCGGAGGTCTTGTTTGTTATCTTGTCATGTTTTGGCTTTTTACAGAGTATTTATTGATGTGAACAAATAGCAAAAAAAAGATGGACAATAGGATAAAAACGTTACAGTATTAATTAGAAAACTACAGCATTATTGTACAGTCATCAGTGGTGGAAGAAGTATTCAGATAGTGTACTTAAGTAAAAGTAGTGTTTGGTAGTTTAATCTGCAGCAATACATCATATTCTAAGATCATCAAACGTTTTTAGCGTCGCTGTCCTGTGAGAACCCCCACATCTCTAACAAGTCAACTTTTTATGAGTTCAGATATACAGCCCTGTTCCCTGCTTTGTGCTGATGGATTTTCCAACAATTCCAAGGTTTGTAAATAATTTATTTAGTTTAGTAAGTAGGATCATTTTGTTTCACGCAGAAACATTAAAATTCAAAATCACAATATTTGGAGTTACACGGTTTTCGCTGGACAAAAAAGTAGAAAAGTATATTTATAAAATGGAAATACTCAAAGTACCTCAAATTTGTACAATGGTTGCACAATGAGGGCGGCTCAGACAAATTGACTGAAATTAAGCCTCATTGTAGTTCAGGCAAGCATGAAAGTTATTTCATAGTCGCAAGTTCCACACACCCTTCAGTGATATATGTCCACCGCCTAACATTTGCAGCTCATTCATTCTGCACATAACAACGCTGACCTCTGCATTACGATGCGGTGTGCTTTCAGAACTGTGTGACTCTCTCTTCCTGTTTCAGGGTTCAGGTGCTTGTTTCCTCTCATCTCTCCACATATACGCCCTAATAAAGGGGAAAAGTTCCCAAATTCATGTACATCTAATGTGTATTTCGGGCTCGGCCGGGAGGTTCGTGAGCTCAGGGACAGGCTGTATGAAGTTTGTTTAGATTTGTTCCACGGCATCACATTAGCAGAGCCACACCGGCAAACTGAAATGCACATGATTGAAATAAATGTTTAAAACCTTGACAAGAGTGTCCAGACTAAACTTTGCTTTACTGTCAACTAGACATGCAGAGACTCACCACATACACTGAGAGGAAAGATGGCAACTTACCTGTTTCCCTCTGAGATGTCTCAATTTTCATGAATCACACCAAGGAACATGGAGGAGGCAGCTGGTCTTCCACCACCTTTGTTTTTCAGTACATTCTCGGTTTTTACCCCTTCGAGCTAAACTCCCATTGGCTTTTGTTTCACATTTTGTTTTTGCAGTAACTAACCAGAGTAACCTCAAAAAAATCAGGTGTCTTTGAAGGAGGTGTCAACGTTTTTCACCTTAAACTTTTATGAGACGTGATGACCTAAGGCTGCTTTAAAGACAGCATAAAGATCATCCAGTGTAACCTCATCCTATGTGCATCACACTCTTATTTTCTGACTTAGAATGAACTTCTACTTCACAGTAAACAAACACTACCACATGTCCAGATGTTCTTGGCTGCTTGTCTTTCCTCATACATGTTAATCACTGAGCGTGTATGCATTTGAAAATGGTAACATGTGAAGTATCTTTGTGTTTGGCAGATCAGAAGTCAGATTCCCAGCAAGGTGACACATTACCTCTCTTTGTCTGTGCTTGTTTTTGCATGTCACACAAAGATACATCACATAGATGTTTGCTTGTTACGTGTGTGCTCTCTTTTACTGGTAAGCAAAAGCTTTTTAAGCAACCATGGGTCCTACTTTAACGCGGCTTGCAATAATCCGTTCTCGCTCCTCCACTCCACCACCACCTACTCACGGATCAGGTTAGAGATTTCACAGCAGTGTTCGGAGGTGACACAGTTAGACATAATCTTTTTTTTTTCTTATTTAATTTCCCACCATCCTCTCAGCTGATTCTCCCCTTGTCACTTTAGACGCAGCTGAGAGACTGATTTGGCTTCCATAATCTCTTCTTGCATTCCCCCCTCCTCTACTTGAAGAAACCTCAAAATATCATAAGGAGATTATTTCATTCGTAATTGATTGAGTGGCTCCTCACCACAGACCAAGATACTTCAAAGTGTCTGAATTAAGACTTGTGGTGGGGTGACTGAGGCAGGGAGGGGGTGCGAGGAGGCAACGTGGCTCCATGAGGCTACTGTCGGGGTCGAGCAGCTGAGCCTCTTTGGCTGGCAAATAAGAGTTGAGTCTGATCCTGTGATGGCAGCTAATTGGCTAAAGCAAAGACGTATCGGTCAGGGGAACATTTCGATGAGGCTCCTCAGCTCCTACAGACTGGTTTTCTGGCTACAACTTGATCCAGACACGCACGAGGAAGAAGTTTGTAAACTTCAGACACCTTTGGCCTTTCCCAGACAAGTTTTGATGCAGTTTTCTCTCTTACAGCACACATTTTCTTAAGATTTTTGCAGTTAAAGGAATAGTTTGACTTGGGAAATATGCTTTATCGCTTTCTTGCCAAGAGTGAAATGAAAAAATTAATACAACTCTCATATCTGTCAATAGCCAGGATGTGTTAGCTTAGCTTAGCAATTAAACTGAAACAGGATGAAACAGTTAGCATGGCAAGAAACATCTGCCTACCTACCTGCCTATCTTTTTCCATACAAAAACTGAAGTGTAAAAATTACAAGTTGTGGTTTTAAGGCTATATGGGGACTATTTCTTATAGCTGTTTTTATGCTGATAAGCTAACCATCTCCTGGCTGTTGCTTCATTTTTATCATACAGACAGACTCACAAAGCGAGTAAGCTTGTTCCCTAAAAAACTATTGGTATAGAAGGCACATGGGTTCCAGTATTTGGGTCTGTTATTGACCACAGGAATGCAAATTCTGTGTCTGAATATTAAGTAATTTGTGAAAGTTATATTTCAGACTTCTAGCCTCAAAGGCTCTTCATCCTTCTCTTTCACCTTTAAATGCTCGTTTCTGCCGATTTCTAGCTTACTGAGTGCACAGCATTTGAACTCCCAGCCTGCTCATACCTTCCTGCACCCTTCAAGCTCTTCCATTGGTGGTGGAGACGCTGTCGAACCCCTCGTTGTCTGCGGAGTCAATCCAAGTATCAGGTTAAGTATTATCCTGCCACTCCCTATCAGGGGGACGCACAGATCCTAAATGATCACTTATGAGTCTGAAGCAACGTCTTTGGGACCTGAAAGAGAGAGGACAGTTTCCATTTCATATCTTTTCAACCCCAAATCATCCATCTCTGTCTACTTTTCTCCACGTCTCCCCTTTTCTCTTTCTCCCCTCTCTTTTTCCCCCTCATTTCCTTTCTCTTCTTCCTTTTGTCCCTCCATCACCCAATTCCTCACTATCAGTCCTGACCCAATGCTGATCTTAATCCTCTTACCTCACGGCTCCATTACCCACTTCAGCCATTTTTGCATATACTCCAAAGAAAGAGGGCCTCCTCTCCTCTTTCTCAAACCCCGAAAGGCCAGTCCTCCAATCCCCCCAAAAATAGATCCCTCCAAACCTCTGCCACATATACCATCTCTTATTGTATATGATTTCATTTTCAATCAAATGTGGATGTTTTTAAATCTAAGGGGACAATTTTATGGGGGGGCAATGAGGCTTTCCAGGGAGGGAGGTAAATTATTCGTGCCCCTTTTCTTCTTCCAAACCCTTATCCAAATTGAAAATGGCATAAATCAGTTCCCAGGCGGGTGTGGCCGAGCTGTGGGATTATCTCCTGTTTTGTGTTGTTTTTAATCCCTAAATGCCACTTCTGGTCCTATTGCTGCTGATAGGTAAATGCGAACTTAGCTCTGCTCTGCTCATTTGCTGTATAGAAATTTACCACGTCATTGTTGATAGCATAACAGCACAAAAAGTTATCCTGCAGGCAATTTCTTTATTTTATCTGTAACATGCTTTTTCATGCTCGGTAATTCATCATGTCAGCTATCTCCCATTCAACTCCCGTTTATGGTCTCTTCTTTTTATCCCCTTTTGCTTCATTTCTAATTTACTGTTTCTCTCTCTCAGGGGAGAGATTAACCCCTAATCCCCTGATGTCCTATGGTTAATTGATATGATTTAACTATTACAAGGCCCTGGGTGGTTCCACACTGCTACCTCAGAGAGAGTGCGCCCTCCGCTGAGAACCACGACCTTACCTTCCCCCATCCTTTCCACCTTTTTCTCTGCCACCTTTCTTCCATCTATCTTTCATCTCCTCCTCTTGTTGTGACTCCGCTTTCTCTCCACCATGTCCCCACTTCTGTTCTCCCCTGACTCCCATCTCTTTTGCTCCCAAGGGTCACCATTCAGAAGCAGTTAGTGGAGCAGGCTGGGAGTTTGTCTGCACCTTGCGACCAAAAGTTCAGTTGAAAGACTTTATAGAGCACTAAGTGCCTTGTGTCCTTATGTACTGTACTGTATATAATTGGAATTATGTTTATGAATAGGAACATAAAAGGAGTTAAGGAAAGGTTTCCCCTTCCAACCCCTTTGCACATTTCCTGTTCACCAATGAAATGAGACAATCACCAAAATACAAAACATTTCTGTGTAGAATATTAGACGTACATGTGGACATAATGTAAGACATAGTATAAGAAATGTTTGAACGATGATCTGAAAATGATTTTGTTACATTGATTTTATGTTTTTGTCTGTCTGCCTGTTATTGAAACATGCCAAAGCTTTAAGCCTAGCAGTGTTTATGCCATAGCTTTACCAAATGAGCTCTCACGTTCAAAATAACTTTTTCTTTAAGAAAATAATTACTTTTTAACCTTACATTATTGGTCATGCCACATGTTGTCAAGAACCTCCGAGGGCTTATGGTCATGAAGGTAAAAAGTGAAACTGCTGCTGTGTATCTCAGAGTGGATTTAATACTAAACCACAGTGGGAAAATCCCAGGATTTTCGAGCATTCCCACAACAAATCCAGCGATTAGTGTGCATCTCTGTTGCTCATAATCTTCAAATCTTGTTTTGTGCAGTAGCAAGATCATGCCATGAAAATCCCATAAAGAGTCACTAAAAGGTTTTAAATGTTACGCCTTCTGCATTTTACTTGTTTTAAATAAATAAAATAAATCTGTTTGTTATTGTCTTTCACCTCCCTTACACTGCTGTTTGTTTGGCCATGTGAACATTTAACATTCAAAATGTGGAATATTGGTTCACCAGAGAGCGTATATACTCTTTAGTTCTTTGTAGTTTAATAGTTCCTGATAAACATGTTCTAATTAAAAAGGTGCGAAAAATTTATAAGATCAGTACCACCCAAGTGTCTGAATGATGAATGTAAGACTATAGCCAGGCCACAGTCAGCTTAGCTTAGCATAATAACTGGAAACAGGTGGCTTTATCCAAAGTTTAATAACAAAAACACCCACCAGCACCTACAAAGCTCACTAATTAACATGTTATAACTAACAATACAAAAACTGTAAAACAACAGTTTTGGGTTTTGCAGGGGGGTTATGTATAGCACATTTAATTCTGTTAATTAATGAGCTCTATAGAGATGATGGTAGGAGGTGTTTTGTTACCTTTGCACAGAGCCAGGCTAGCTCTCCCCCCCTTGTTTCCAGTCTTTATGCTAAGCTAAGCTAACCGCCTGCTGGCTCTAGCTTCATATTTACTTTGCAGACATGAGAGTGGTATCCATCTTCTTATAAACGGTGTTCCTAAGTATTTGTGAGACACATTAATGAACAATGAATCCAACACTAATGTGTGGTTGACTCCGTTGTCTGATTAGGTAAAGTGCACTTGCATTTGCAGTGTGTAGTGAAGATTAGCTTTTATTTGACACCATTACATTCCTCATATACATCCTTCTGCCCCTAAACCTGTGCAGAGTGTGTTGACTCTATTATCAGTCCGGTGCTGAAATGTAACACCCCGACTGCAAATACGTAACATGAACTTCCTTTCACCACATCTCTCTTCCTTCTCCCTGCTCTCTCTCCCTCTTCTCTTGCTATCTATACATAATCATTTTCTGACACACACACTTGACTCACGCATGACCACAACACATACAGTATATCCCTGCCTACCCCCATTGAAACCTGAGAGTGTGTCGGTGAAATCACTGTCATATTTCTCAGGCTGCTGGAACATTCTGCCCAGGTCCGAAAACATAATAAACAGAGGGCCGCACTGTCTGCTCTCGGCTTTAGCATGTATTCGTAATGTGATCATTCTCGAACCCGCAACCTCCTTGTGTGCTTTTATCGTCAGTTCAGATCTCAACATCCTTTCCTCAGCTTTCAAAAGAGCAAGAAACAATAAAGACCAAAGTTCTGTAAGTGATAAACCTACAAAAATACTGAGATCCCTCCTAATGTCCCAAATTTAAAGATGTGCAATGTGACAGCCAGAGAAAGTAACAATGTAATGAGCAAAGTGTGTGTTTTTGGTGTGTGTGTGTGTGTGTGTGTGTGTGTGTGTGTGTATGTGTGTGTGTGGAGTTCTTGTGAGCTGAGGACTTGGCTGTATTTTCCTCTGCGAGCTCTGTGTAAGTGTTGAGGGAACATGTCATCAGAGGGATGGAGGTGTTTGGGGTTTGGAGTGTTAATGGGGGGAGGGCTAAAAGGCTGTGTGTGTGTGTGTGTGTGTGTGTGTGCGCGTGTGTGTGTGGGTGTGTGTGTGTGTTCAGGCTAATGTGTGTGCATTGCCCTGCCGTTTACCTTTTGGCTCACCTAAATGTCTGCGTCCACTCGTCTGTCCTCTCCTCCCACTCATCCTTGCCCTGCTCCTCGTAGTCCCTGTAAGTCACCGAGGTATTTCCACAGCAGTGTGTCAGTGTTAATATTTACTCTGATCTCATGGTTGGGCACAAGGGCTCCTCCTCGCCGCTCAGCGTACACCTCTAACAACTCGTCGGTCATGTTTATAACACTGAATGCCAAGATGTACTTATGTGTGTCCTGTCAATCATTACTGTTTTATTTCAAGCATTCAAATTGTTCAAATTTAGTTTAAACAATTAAGCTTGTAACTCAGATGAGGCCATCACCTTTATGTTACATTTGATGCAGTGCTGCATCATGGCATGTTCATCAAACATTCTCTTTTGAGGGTCCCAACTAGTACATATATTTCACACGTTAGACACTGAAATAAAACGGTGGACAGTAATAAAGGTGCACTATAGCAAATAGGGAGTGATTTCATCCCCAGTTTTGAGTTTAATTAATCATAAATACCATTAATGATTGCTCCATTCCATTTGGGGGAATTAATGCAGGGCCTGGATCTGTGTGCATGATTTCAGGTACCAGGACCTGTGCATCAGATTGGAATGCAGCCATTATTAACATACAACACAGAAAAACCTGCATCCACCTGTCCAGCTCAATATTTCTTTTTTGTTAGAGGTTTAAATATGCATATAGAAACCAAACCATCCTCCATAATGTTGCTGTCCTGTGAAAACCATGTATTCCATTTATCTCAACATCAACTGTTGAGGAGTAAGAATAACTAATAATAATTTTTATAGCTCTGTGACAAGGGTTTTTTTAGGTAATCCAAAAGGATTTTAAATAAATTAAATTTAAAGATCTCAAAAAGTAGGTAATTTTTCTGAAGCTATAAAGGGACTCAATTTATTTCAGTTCATCTGAATCTTCAAAATCCCCAAATTTGGATTTGCATGCTTTAAATTGGACTGCAAAAATGTGGAAATGTATTAACAAAGTATAGCCTAACATTCACAATGTATGTTGTTCCTGTATTCAAGTGAAATTATCCCCAGTTACACATTTTTCTGGCACCAGTTAGCAGTTTGCTACTTTTCAGGTATGCCTTAAGAACCTGTTGCATTCAGCAGTTGTCGAAAAGACTGTATCACACATTCACTTGTCATTACTCACTAAAGGAAGTTATATATAGAGGACTATGTACAGGTACTGAGTTTACTTTTTTTTTAAAAACACTTCTGACACTACTTACGTCATTCATTTTATCCTGCATGCATTTTTGCTAACTACATCATACAATATGCAATCTACATATTGTATGATGTAGTTAGCTGTCACTAAAATGGCCTTTTCACAGCAGACATTTAAATTTTTTGGTATAGTAAGAAAGAGCAGGTGTTACTAATAACATGAATGATGGTTGTGTTGTGTTCCAGTGTCCCCACTAAGCCATGACAGTGTGACAGTGAAGCAGCATGAACAATACCACAGCCCTGAAACTAAATGGAATTCGGCCATAATTAGCCAGCCATAATGTAAACTTATGTGCCTTCTTTCTGAGACATGTCAAAATGTCTTTTGCACATGCTATTTGTATGGACTGTACTTTTTACAATGCATTTTGGGATATTTTGAGTCCACTAAATAATAATTATTTCTAGACAGCTGGACAACGTCACACAGTAGTGAACACAATCTCTATAGAGGAAATGGTAAACAATTTGGTAAACAGCATAAGAGTTGCATCATTTATTCAATCGCAGAAAGTCACATTATTTTGTTTTTTAGGGTGAATATTTTTCTTTAATCGAGCCTCATGTTTATGTGCCTGTGTGCTTTTCTGTGCAGTAGTATGTGTGATGTTAAAGTGTTTATCTTTTCAAAGCGGCGTCTCCATGGAGCTGAGTTGTCTCGGTCAAACCTCTGGGTCACAGGGTCGTGAACCCTAGGTAAACTTCAAGCTGCTGCCTCCCAGCAGGAGAAAGAGGCCCGGGCAGTCTGTTCAGCAGATCAGCTGCAGATCAACAATAGTGCGGCACTGAACATAAAGGGCAATGCCACAGAACTCACTAACTAAAACAAAAACTCTGAAAAAACACAAAACAATATAATTACACCCATGAAGAAAAAAATCAAATATGTTGCAGCATGTGTCAATATTTAGGTAAAATTTTATTTGTAGAAATCCGTTTTTGTGTCTCATTCAAAACTGGGCTTTTTCATTAGTTCAGGCTGTAGCTGAGGCACATTTCATGTTGGCAGACTTGTGGGATGCTTAAAAATCCCCTTCGCATGAAAACCACAAAAGATACTTGTTAGTATGATATTTAACTGTTTATTGTCTATTATCCCTCTCTAACCCTCATCAGAAAGAGTTTAAAAGTACTTTATCAGTCCTTCAGTTCTGTCTTGGATCTTGTGTTTCTCCCGAATCATTGTTTTCTCTGCTATTACAGCGGACTATAAGACTTTTAATTGGCCCTTGGCAACAATTTGACAGTCGATAGAGCAACGACCCTCATTAAACACCTATTTCACTTCCATTTGGTATCAAGAGGAAAAAAAAACAATCAGCAGAGTCTGACTGTCGATTGAGAACAATGATGATTTAGTTAAACTAAGAATCCAATGCCTCCCTCCCTCAGCCCTGCGATCAGCACAGAAAAACACCTTATCCAGTCGATCCTACAGAGAGAAAAAAGAAAAGCTGGCTCCTTTTCTTTATCCCCAAAGCAGGATAACAGCCCGCGTTAGGGGAATATCCATGCCTGCCAATTGCAGTAATGGCCCCTAATTCCAAATTAATTCAGTCTAAATGAACTGTCAGAGGGAGATTGATTTGTTGGAGCTGCTGTCTTGATGAGTGCTGTCGTGGGAGGGGGTGATTAGGAGCTGAGGCCTGCGTCGTTCTCCCACAGCCTGAGGCTTTGAGGCTGGAATTTTTTTATTTTTTTTTAGCAGACCTGGGCCTCAGCAGTGGCAACAGTGGCTGTTTCTGGGATGACAGGTAGGGGGACATGTGGCCACTTGGGGATGACGTCCACTGAGTAGGTAGAAGTGGAGAGCAAGCGGTCTGGGGCAAATTTTCCATTTGAATTGATGGGACAATCTGATGCTGATGGGAAGGTTGATAAGATTTCTGAATAGTGTGTGACTTATAAAGAGAGAACTTCCCACAAAAAGCTCCGATATACTCCAAAAAGACCACCTCATTTTCAATTACTTCCACAGTCTTGTGGGTTTCTTTGTGTTTCATCTATAAATTGAATTCTAGCCTCCTTCACACCAAAAGTTCCTTTTGCATATAGTTTCAGGCTTTTTCTATGAAGACAACCTTATTAATAGGCTCTCTTCAAAGTTAATTAGCTGTGGAAACGAGGCCAGGGGCACTGGCGTTTCTACCCCAGAGGACTTTGCTATCCCCGCTGATTCCCAGGCTAGGCTAATTATTTCCCAATAACCTTACTTACTGGCCATGCTCCCTCCTCTGGGCCTGAGCCTAACAAGCGTCACCCTGCGAGTCGATAGGCTGTTCTGCTTGGAAGTTTTTAGCCACCTGCCTCCCTGCATGCCCGCCACCCCAGAGATGATTTCCTCCTCTTCCTCATTCTGAGAGCTAGTGAGTTCAGAAGCTCTCGGAGCCCCAAACATGTGGAGGCGAGAGGGTGCTGGTTTTCTAAAGGCGCTGCTGTTTGATGTCGGAAATTAAATTCCTTCAAATTCGCCATTAACGCTATTACTTAAAGTATTGGACACACCCCTAAGTATCCCAATGGCATTATGTCTGCTGTCATTAATTTTGCCCTCTCCTGTAGCTCTCCCAGCAAATATCAATATCAGAAAACCCTAAATAGTTAACCATATTACTTTGGCTGTTTACTTTGACTGTTTATTTACTTTCTTATTTATATATTTCCTCTCCCACACCCAAAGCAGAATTGTCTGCTCTCATATACGGCACATATGAATAAATATGGGCCACATACATATTCTGAGGACTGAAAAGCTGTTTATCATGCAAAGAGGGAACATCAGAGGCTAAGAGGGGAGGTGGCTAAAATAGGCTGAGCTGTTAGAATAGATATTAGAATATATCAGAATATTGGAAATTAAATGTGAACTTGTGATCCTTTGACATACTTGAAGATGAAAGGAGAAAAAAACTAACTCGCTAAAGACCGACATTTAAGATAACAGCTAGGCTAACCATATAAAATAGCATTTTCCAGGTAAAAGTCATGATAATTATTCGAATGTAGCATCTCACCCTTTACAGCAGACATACATAAAGTCAGTCTTTTATCTATGATATATTTTTCTGACCCTTTCTACTGCATATGTCCAATTAATTACTGCATGTGTTTGTTATTATGGGAGTGTTTTTCTTATACAGCCATGCTGCATTAATCCCCCTTTAAAGCTGTCCCATTACAATCCTCACTAAGCACACAGCCTGAGGCCGCTCAGAAGCAGCACTGCACATACACTAAAAGACCACACACACTAAAGGTCAGAGAAACATGTTTTTCTTCTTCATTGATACCGATCATAACAGATTAAAAGCGAGGTTTCTTCATAATAACTGAAGGATACATGACATGTATCTTTGGTTTGTTGTTTTGCAGACCTGCCATGCATCCAGCTTTAAGTGCTGTTAATTCCCGACAGCATCCAACAACACAATCCAAGAGATGTTTGTCGGATAAGATAAATATCGGCCTCAGACATGAGATGTTACTTTGTTGTTCTTGTAATCTTTTGCCACTACAAATATTTTCAGCAGATCAAGCACAAAGTGAGTTGAGAGTTAACGACCTTCTTGAGGTTTTAGTGGATGAATATCATATATATTCCTGTCAGACGGCCCTTTTGTCCAGTAAGCACCTCAATCTTCAGAGAAAAACACATTCAGATCATGTACAGCTATCAGTATCAGCATATATAATCTAATGAAGGATCTGAAACGATCCTCCTTTTGTGCCATCTGAAGAAAGTGTGCCTTTTCCAGATTTTAGCGAACTAAAGTAATTTCTGCTATTCATAATACTATACTGTTTGTCTTCATAATCGTCTGTGTTTTCAAGACAATTTCTAATGTCTATCCAGTATTTTTGTTTAGCCTCTGTTACTCAGATTCACACACATCATATTTCATAATCACATTTACAAGGTTACACAGATGGGGTAAAATAATGACATGTTACAAAAGTATTTGTTCTTGTTTGAAATGACCAATAAACATATGAGATATGTTTTTTTTAAATTAATGGTCTCTGTAATGGTATTCTGCAATTAACTAATCAAAGAAAGTAACATTTGTTGGAGTTGGGGCTATTTCTTCTATTCCTTATGGTACTTCTAATAGTTTGCAAGACTGAAATGAAATGTGTTCCTTAGAATAACAGTAGTTTGTTCATTCAGGTGTAGAAACCCTTTTTATTATTTATTAGTTGCATGAACTGGCTGGTCATGTCAACATCTCCAGGAATGAGGTACAGTTAGCTTATCTGCTGTTGGAGTGTAGCCTATAGCCATAGGTAAGATTCACATCTGCTGACTTGTAGAAACCTCCTGCATGACGAAAACAATTATTTTCAGTTTTATGTGGAAAAGAAGGAAAAAAACACAGATGCAGACACATTGGTGTAAATTTCATGTAACTGTTGGGGTGGTGGGGGGCATCCTTAGTAGCATGGAGAATGTGATGTAACCTAACTGCCTTAATATGGGGACTTTTGTACTGTCCATTTTTCTTTTTTCTCTTATTATTTCTGGCCAACAACACAAAGCAATAGATGTTAAAATATGAGTTAGGTTCATAGGTTCACCACATGGTCATATTATAATTATTAAATTATCTTGTGTCCTCCACATAGTATTTTAGGCTTCTTCTGGGACAGAGGACGTCTCTTACTTACATGTTCAACTGCAGCAACCCACTTAACATCATAGTGAGCAAAACACACAGCACAACGGTATTACCCTAATATCAGTTCACACTATAGGCTTATCGCTGTGTTAGTTGTAGTAGATGAATTACTATCCAACGAGCTACTAAACAAGATACCAAACCAGGTACAAGGTCATAATAGTTAAGATAGTAATCTCATGGAAAAATACATCGGTTAGCATCATTTTTTGTCATACCTACTTAATTAAAAACATTAAAAACAATTCAAAATATCTTGGAATAAGGAACTTGTCCTTGCTTAGAGGCCGCTTGTTATCTGTATCACACTGCAGGACACACTAGCTTGTATGTGTCACACAGTAGTCTCAGCTTGTACAGCTAACCAAGGTGGTCAGTCTTTTGTGACTGGATGATTAATTTGGATGAAATGATGAAATGAGAGACATGACCTTACAAGCCAGCTGATTCACCTCACTGATTTTCAGGCATTACAGTTTTGCTTTTTTAACAGAAATATCCCCTCCAGGGAAGTGAATGGATTAAAACCCCTGAACCACCCTAATTGTCAACTTATGGAGGAGGTGCAAAAACATAAAACACCATCAACAGCATATTACTACAACAAACGTGAGCCCATCAGAAAATAGAACCTCTCATTAAAATGGTGAGACATTCACAAAACACTAGAAATTAGAAACAAAGCCCTGCCTTTAAAAATTGTTCTCTTATCAGGCTGTAGTAAATTAAAAATCTTAATGTCATACTTACATACAATAATATATATATATATATATATATATATATATATATATATACACACTGTATATCATGTATCCATAGAAAGACAGAAGATGTTTAAAATAAAGACATGAAAAAGGAGCAAATTAGAGACTTTGAAATAAAAAACAACATAAAGAAGAATAAAATAAACACAACAAGTGAATTCCCTTCTTTTTTTTTCATGGTCTTTAATCTATCTCCACCTAAAGTTTCCTTTTGTCCTCCCATCATGGACCTGGGGCCATAATAGAACCCGGGTGTCTCATTTCCCTGATGGACCTCGGCTCTGCCTGACACCACTGTCCACACACTCGTTAACAACTTTACTCCTCCTGTTGCCCCCGGCAATGCGCCGGATGGATGGACGGCCCCAACGTCTCCTTGTCGAACTCTCACTCCCTGTCTCTCCACATTCCTCTCCCTCCTCCCCTCAGCCTCTTCCTCCTGCAGCATCACCTTCTCTGCCTCCACAGCTCTGACCTATCACTGCTCTGTTTCTTTGTTTTTTCCTCATTTGTTCAAGAACAGAGCTATTCTGCTTTAAGCCCCTTTTTTGATCAATACAGAGTGGGGCTTTCTGACTGCATACATCCTACACCATGGCAGCTTAGCCTATCAATATTATTTAAATTCTCCTTATGGCCCCAAACAAGCCGCTGCATTATTTAGCAGGCGTACGGTCAATTGCACATTATCTACACAACATTAATAGGTAAATGGTGTTTGTGTGGAATCTGTCTAACAGTAGTCATTGAGCGATGTGGCGACTTGCATCTTGTTCACACTGGACAGTCAATATGGTGGGTTTAGTCTCTGAATCCAATGTGTAGATCTCCTTATCTGTCTCTAACTTATATGACAATTTGTTAATTCAGTAAGGCTGCTGGTGTCTTTGAGAAGAATAAGTAAGAAAAAAACACAAGCTATTAGAGAGAAAAATATCCACAACATGCATCTATAAACTGCAGGTAAAACCCACACTTCTTTTATAGTCTAAGTTTCCTTTGTTGCCCACTACTAAATGGAACCGCCTTGTTCAATCCAAAGCAGCAACACAACCATAAGTGTAATGTACTTCTAGATGTAGGAAAGAATGGGCTACACTAACAGCCGGGTCTCATTTAGTGTGGAAATGTTTTCCCATCTCCTGAGTTGAAAGGGGAAATATTCATTAAGGAATAAATCAAATGAGCCATGACTGCGACAAGGTTGCAGTGGAAATTCAATTTGTATTCATAAACAGCCACAAGCAAGGGGGTGCGATAATTCAGAAGAGTTGGGTTACTGAAGCTGTTTGCTACTTGTTATTTAAAAGAGCTGTGTTGAGTGTGTGTGTGTGCTACAGTACATCCATATGTGCAGATGTGTCTGCCTGTGTGTTTCATGCACTCGATCCCACTCATAAAATAATGAAGTCTGTTGGATCTATTAGTGATGATCATTTTCCAAGTATTGTTTAAACTCTAAACTCAATCACGCCAAACAAGCACCAGAGCTAATGTTCTTTCATTAATGTAATGAAACACAAGGTGTTTGTGAATGGTTTTGAAATGATTCTTCATTAATGACATAAACTGCGCTGAGGTGCAGACTTCATAATTAAAACTATTGTAACACTGGTTTAAATGAAAGTCCTTCACACGTGAAGTAAATATTTGTTCTTGTGCTCATGAAAATTTAATTATGACAGAAAATATCAGTGCGAAACTAGCAAACCGTGTTTTTGCATTACAGCAGGTATGCTGTTAATTACAGGGTTGGAGCAATCCATTCCTATCTGTCTGCACTATATTCACTATGGGAAGTGAGTGAATCGCTATGGTTTTAGATTCCAGGAGATGGGAAGGGATGAGTCGAAAGTTGAAAATTTTGAATTCTGTGCAAACAGAGGCAGAATTTGCAGAGCGTCTCTGTAGTCTATTGCCATAAACTGACATAAAACTTGATGCAGTAGAGGTTCAGGAAGTTTAGTCCTGCTGTGGATAAATGTGTGCGGAGGAGAAGATCATTATTGTAGTTTCTAAAATTTATATGTCACTAGCCTCAAAGATTATAGATACAAATAAAGACAAAGTGCTACCTGCCACACAGTCTCATAAGCTTTTGTTAAACATTGTAGGTTGCTTATTTACATGTTTGCTCAATGTGAGAAAGCTGCTAGCTAATTTGCACACTCATCATGATGAGCAAGAAGCAAAGAAGGCATGTCGTGTAATTTGTTTGACCTATGGGAGTATCGTGGGGGGTGGGTGGGGGTGGGGGGGGGGGGGGGGGGGGGGGGGGGGGGGGGGGGGGGGGGGGGGGGGGATTGCATGCATGACACAGAACTGCTCACTCTAAGCTCTAATAATCATCGCTTCATCCCTCTGCACCCTACTAACAGGACTGGCTGCTAAATACACTCAGAAGTTAAGATGTTTACAATACCCAAGTGTTACTCTAGATGGACATAGATAGACACAATATATTATTCACTTCACATATTATTCACATCATAATGCACGAGCACACAGATACATCTGATATGCACTAATCACTCTGCATCCTCTAATCCATACAAGCTCTGTTTTTCTTGTCAGATGGCCCTCTTGTCCAGTAAGTACCTCAAGTTCCTGTTTGTCTCTGCTGTGTAGGAGCAGAACACCAATAAACCCCATGCACAATAATACCTTATTTTGAATTTTACCCCATAATGTGGTTGTTATCTGGAAACATGATCGGTTGTGGTGGAGAAACCATGTGTTCTGTGTGTGTACATACTGGTGTAGTTTGACCTGTGTCTGATTATGTCTGCAGATTATATGTGAGGGGGATGAGTGTCATAAAAGGGGATAGTGAACAGAACAATCTTCATTTAATTTGCATTTACGTAATATTTATCTGAAATTAGATTGGTTTGGGGTTTTTAAATTAAGATTGTCTTACGTTTGCTCCAATGAAAAAATTGTCTTTCTAGTATTAGTTCTTACATAGTATGAAAGTACTCCAAATACCACTATACTAACTAACACTTATGCCACTTTACATATACTTTAGTTGTATAGAACATGAAACCAAAGGCCTGTTTGGCGCACAACTATTTTGCTACTTTTTAACTGCTCTTCATCTTCTTCAAGCTAACCCCTCCACCTCATAAACAGCCAGAGCCTCCTCTCTTCTCAGTAAGTGTCTGCTAGAAAATAAAATAATGCAAACATATTTAGAGCAGAGAGAAAGGAGGAAAGAGAGATGGATAGAGAATGAGTTCTCTTCTGTGTTAGCGAGGCCGCCAAAATCCATTACCTAAGTGTTCTTTATCTTTTCCATATGCTTTTGTTGTCTAATCTATCTCTGCAAATCCTGGATTCAGAGAACAAACAAATGGATCACTCCCACCGCTTGCTGCAACCAAATGTGTCACTGCAAACACCACAGTGGCAAACTGCTGCAGCGCAGCCCAGAGGCCAGGGGCAGAAGTGCAGGGAGAAATGTACAAAGTAAAGGGACGGATGGATGGATAGATGGATGGATGGATGAAGACATTTGGGCACAAGTGGGAGGGTGTTGAAGATAATTAGAGACAGCAGCTGAAGGAATTCAAGGACAGGAAATGGAGTTGCTAACTCTACTCTCTGCTCTGTCGGCTCCTCTACATTGGCCATGGCATCCTTGATCCTCTCAGCTTTTACTCCCCCCTCCCTCACCCCCTCCCTTCTTCCCTGCTCTCTTCTTTTAAGGAGGATTGGAGTTTATTCCAGACAATCCACCCCAGTTCAGGAAGTGGAACGAGAGGGACTCAGGGAAATGCGGGATCA
This sequence comes from Micropterus dolomieu, assembly GCF_021292245.1. Lineage (NCBI taxonomy): Eukaryota > Metazoa > Chordata > Actinopteri > Centrarchiformes > Centrarchidae > Micropterus > Micropterus dolomieu. The sequence continues at coordinate 20,032,388 of NC_060155.1, forward strand.
TGGACGGACTTCCGAGGGGAAAATCGTATCACAATAGTGCTGGGACTCTTATCAGATTTAAGTGAAGGGGTTTGGGGTTTATAAAGCCAAGAGCTCGGGCTCAGTGGTAAACTTTTAGATTGGTGTTGGTGGTGGATACACTGATTAGTAAAATGAGTTTGAGAGAGGAAGAAAGAGCCTTACAGGCCTCTAAGTTTCTTAAAAGGACAACATAGAGGCGCATCGTGCGTCACTACTGCAGCACCCTAACAACGCATGTGCTCTCTGGTGGTTGTCTTGTTGCTGGTTGACATGCCCCTTTCCTTTTTGGCACATCACCTTTCCATTTGACTTAGGCTTATCACCAAAGCCCGTCTCATCGCAGTTCCATTTGATGAGGCTTGTCATGTAGAGAGACTCTCCGTCATGTTTTGAAATAGTCTGAAACACTTCTCAACTGCCTCAGATATGGCAGCAAAGGACCCTGGCCCGATCAAGGGAGTCCGGTGTTCAGAGTCTTAGCTAAGAGCTACAGTAACAGTAAAGAACGGGTTATTATAAATCCCACTGTAGTTACTGGAAAAGAAGGAAGTCCCTTCAAGAAACTTCCACTATCTTTAACTTCAGTAAACTCACACCTGATGCCAGCCAGAAATAGTTTACAGTAGGCCTAGACAATTTGTGAAAAACAGGGGCCATGTGTTGTTTTCAATTGCCTCTAGCGGTGAGATTTCAGACTGCAACCACTACCTTTCCAAGTTTAAGCTACCTTAATGAGCAAGCACTTGGCCTCGGTAAAAACAGACACACCAGAGACATTAGTCTTTCACTGGGGGGTTGTTCTGTACTGTTTGCATGATTGTACATTATGTGGGTCACATACTGTAAGTTATGGTGACTGAGACTGGGGAGGAAGCTGTGTACCTGAGTATTGGTAAAGCGACAGTAAATCTAAATTGTAAGGCAAACAAGGCAGATCCATGCCAATTTAGCTGACTGCCCCTGCCTACCATATTTTCACATGACATCGTTCTCATTCTCATTTTCTCGTGTTGGTCATAGAAAGCTAGTTTCCGTGTTAATATGGTTTTGTTAAGCCCCATTTACACTGGGCAAAAAATCCACTAACACCCAGAAGTATCCGGCTTTTGTCTTCAATGTGAAAGGGTACAATCGGCATTCAGCCCCAGATCAAGTGACGCTGTCGTAGTCATGGGTATTTATTGGCTCCAGCTCTATTGACAGTGATGTAAACATCACACCAGGGTGGAGTAATTTTAGCCTCTTTTCCGGCACGATTCTTTCATCTGCTTCTATCTGCGGATGTCTTTACGGGTCTTTTTCTTATATTTATGTAGTATTAGCATGCTACAGTCCATCAGCTGTGACGTCTTTCAGAGTGTTTCACGAGTCAGCTCTATGAACCTCGCATTAAAAATGTATTACTACACACATCAATCACTCCCCATCTGACCCCCAAAAGACCTTAAGACAGTAACGCTTCTAGTTCCTTCCTAACTGGAAGCGGTGCAAACAAGTGAATATCTGATTATTTTACTTTTTCCCAATGGAGATGTCCTAACCTGCTCTGAGCGTCAGGTTATGTGACATGTCGCTTGTTTGAAAAAACGCTCACCCAGGATCTATTTTTGTGAAGTTTCACTCACCTCCAACATATTTTCATTGAACAAAATCAACACTGACTTCCTCGATGTTTCCGTTTCCCTTCCCAGTCAGCAGTGAACAATGCCGACTGTATGTGGACACTTTTTCGCACTGCATTTGTTAGCACTCGCTGTAATTTAGGAAGACTTGTAAAGGTATAGTTTTGGAAGACTTAGCATCGCGTTGTTCTCAACTGTGTTCTTTTGAAGTTCCACCGCTAGCTCATTATGGGGAATTCTTTTGAGAAGAGGGTGTGAAGTGACGCAGTCCCTGTCACATCATTACAGAGTTAGTAAAACGAGATCCAAAGAGAGCTATGGTGATTTTGTGGTGTGTCCTGAACTCGCTAGATGCTCTTTTTCCTGTGTTTAATATCAGTTAACTGCAGACAAATGACTTTCTGGGACACAGCCACACAGCCATACACTTCTTTCATGCTTCAACCTTCCTCCAACCACCCCCTTCATGCTGTAGGCTAAACTAGCTAGTGATCAGTCCCAGTCATTAAGCCCAGCAGCAGCAGCAGCATGCTGTGTGAACAAACATCCCTAATCACAGCCTCTTAAAGACTCCTAATGAGTCTCTGCTAATTAGGCCTCTGTCTCTGAGTCAATCTTTTCTCTCTCTGCCCCACTCTGTTAGCACAGCCTCATTTATCTGCTATAGATTACTGTGTGTGTGTGTGTGTGTGTGAGAGAGAGAGAGGTTGGGCCAAATCAGGCTATTGAAAATCATCAGTAGTTAAAATGAAGGTTTAGGATGGAAAGTCAGTGATTAATGGTGAGGCTTTGACTTTTTAGAGGTCTATTTTCCTTAGTCCATCCAAAAATCAGATCATGTCAATTATCCTCCTGATAACTTCTGAAATAAAACCATAATTCCTCACAAAAGGTTGGCTACAATAGTTAAAGTCCAAAGCTGTTTCAGCACTCATTCATGCTTCCAAATTTCAAATGAACTGTGGGAAAAAGGGGGTCAAATGCTTTTTGGACCACCTATGAATCCAAAGTATTACATTTAAAATTAAACCCTATAAGTAATTTCATTAATTGCAGCCAGAAATTTTGTTTTCAACCGTATTGATTAAACAACTAATGTTTTCAGTTCTATACTGTCATTCAGTAGATTGGCTCTACTGCTTTTCATTATACATTTTGGTTATGGAACAGTTTCTTATCCCTTCTTAACTTGATTAATTCAATTAATTTAATATATTTTCTTCATACATTACTCAACTAATCCATTTTTTTATTCACACACTTCACATACACTTACAGTGGGGGAAAAAAGTATTTGACCCCTTGCTGATTTTGCAGGTTTGCCCACTTACAAAGAATGCAACGATCTATCATTTTAATCATATGTACAGTCTAACAGTGAAAGACAGAATCCCAAAGAAAATTCCAGAAAATCACATCATATGAATTTATAAAAATTGATAACCATCTGATGAGGAAAAACAAGTATTTGACCCCCTGGACAAACAGCATGTTAATATTTTGTAGAAACGCCATTATTGGCCAGCACAGATGTCAAACGGTTTTTATAGTTGGTGACAAGGTTTGTGCACATTTCGGCAGGGATGTTGGCCCACTCCTCCCTGCAGACAGCCTCCAAATCATTCAGGTTCCGAGGTTGTCGCCTGGCAACTCGAATTTTAAGCTCCCTCCAAAGATTTTCAATTGGATTCAGGTCTGGAGACTGGCTAGGCCACTCCAGAACCTTGATGTGCTTCTTCAGCCACTCTTTTGTTGCTTTGGCGGTGTGCTTAGGGTCGTTGTCGTGCTGAAACACCCATCCTCGACCCATCTTCAGCTCTCTCACTGAGGGA
>NC_060155.1:20035962-20042567 GCF_021292245.1 Micropterus dolomieu
GAGGGAGGTTGGCGGTGGTGTGGTGCTTCTTCCATTTCCTGATAACTGCACCGACAGTTGATCTTTTCTCTCCAAGTTGCTTTCCGATTCTCTTGTAGCCCATCCCAGCCTTGTGCAGATCAACAATCTTGTCCCTGATGTCCGTAGAAAGCTCTTTGGTCTTGCCCATGGTGGTGATGTTGGATGCTGGTTGTTTGGGTGTTGACAGGTGTCTTTTATACAGGTAACGAGGTGAGGCAAGTGTATTTGATGTAGATAATTGGTTGGGATTGGGGCTGTGTCTTAAAGAAAGACTAACTGGCTTGTAGGAGCCAGAATACTTGCTGTTTGTCCAGGGGGTCAAATACTTGTTTTTCCTCATCAGATGGTTATCAATTTTAATAAATTCATATGATGTGATTTTCTGGAATTTTCTTTGGGATTCTGTCTTTCACTGTTAGAATGTACATATGATTAAAATTATAGATCGTTGCATTCTTTGTAAGTGGGCAAACCTGCAAAATCAGCAAGGGGTCAAATACTTTTTTCCCCCACTGTATACACACTCCAAGATTTCATATTTGCAAAGGAAGTCAAACAGGTGATCAGCTTTGAAATATTTAAGGTGTTTTTGTGAAAGTCTTCTCAGCAAGAATCCTTGTTTGCTGATGAGCATCTATTGCACAAGACGTCATATAGAAGATACATTTGTGCAAAGACCACTACCACGGTCCCAGTCAATCTATGAATCCTGATTCATCTGGATATTTTCAGAAGCATAACTAGGTCATCAGCACCTCTACCTCCACACAGTGAAGGCTTTTAGCCACCGCAGCTATCCACAGACTCCAAAACCCCCGGATTCACATTCAGACTGAACAATACAAATCCTGGCCACTCGTCACTGGAAGAGAGACCTCATCATCGTCTGCCAACCTATGAACCGTGTGTGTGTGTGTGTGTGTGTGTGTGTGTGTGAGGGAGAGGGAGAGGGAGAGGGAGAGGGAGAGGGAGAGAGAGAGAGTGTAAAGAGATCTCAGAGGATAACTTTGGAGATGAAGATGATTTGCCCTGGGCTGTCACTGACCACACATTCAACTGTTCCTTCTCTGTCTATTATTTTGTCTATTAATGTCCCTTCTCCCTTCTTTCTTTCTTTGTTTCAAATCTGTTTCTTTGCTCTACACCAGTTCAAACTGGGCTGAATGTGGCCACCGCTGAACAATCGGCCAAAACAACAAACATGCTCGTAGAGTCTGACAGCAACTATGTACAGAAGGGCAGACTAACATTTTCCCACCATTCCCTAATTCCCACAGAGCTGGACAGTGCAACTCTGTTCATTAGTACTCCTGCTGCAAAGAAAATAACACATTTATTCAAACACAGCTTCAAATGGCACTTTGCACATCTTATTGTTGAACATGTGTTTTTAAAGTTAGAATTTCCTAAAAATCAGATCCTCATTGATTTCACACATGAAGGGCAGGTCTTCTGTGGCAGCGGGCTGTGTAAAGTCAGAGAAAATAACCCTGATGCGTTTGATAGAAGTTTAAAAGAAGAAGCCATTTATCAGGCAGGGAGGGGCTATGACGTTATGGAGTTTTTCAAACATGACCCATTTTAGGAAATAAAAATCAGGATATCTCTGCCTCTGCAACACCAGTTTTGACTAATTTTGAGTTCTTTCTTTAATCTGTCTCTTGCAAGTCCCCAGGGGCAGAGTGAACATCTGGAAGTTCGGGATGTTTCCCGAACGGCCGGTCCATTTCAGGCCGTACCGGCCAGTGGTCAGGAGTTTTATTGTTCAGTTTTTTATGTTTAACTTTATGATCTGTGACCACGCTGACCGGCCGGTTTCTATCAGACTAGTGCAACTAATACTTTCAATACTGAGGGGAGATACGAGCAGACTAACTTGGACTGATCCTCGTTTTTGCTGAAATCTGATTGGCTTAACAATGGTGATCAAAGGAGTTTACTTTCCATCTGGGAGGAGTTCGTTCTCAAAACGTGTTGTCGGGGAAGCAACAGAGATGGTGAATATGACAAAAAAAAAATAGTGTGTGCTGAACAAATAATAAGAAAAAAATATTGTCAATGGAACCAAACAAAACAGTGACAGGTACAGGGGTTTTGAGCAGGGCTGCATAGGTTATCATATTATGCAAAGGTAGAATTAGAAAATGGATTAATTTTAGTCATATTTACTACTGATGTTCTTCTTATGCATCTGTAGCTGTACAATCACTACAAGCAGAGGTCCAGCAAAGGGGAAGCTGAGCCAGGAACAGGCCTACTCAAAGCTGAAGATGAAGGCTTTGATTTTTATGCACACACAGACAAACAATGCTCTATTTTATAGGGCTGCATTGTAGTTTTTTAATATATTTAGTATTTTATTTCTGACTGACTCAGGCTTGCCTGACCTGGTCTTGCTCAGAGCTGCCTTTCTTTATACAAATTGAGGAGGCAAGTGTCATCCTAAAGTTTGTTGAAGGTCTCCATCATATTCCGATTCACAAAAAATATTACTCCACGCCCCAAAGTCGCTCACATAAAAGGCCTCTCCATCTCAAAGTCCTGGGCTGAATTTCAGTCCCAGTCCACCCCTGCAAGTCCCCCAACTTTATGGAAATGCAATACTAAAACACTGAGTAGGCTACTCCTGTAAAATTTTTATTAAAGGTTAAGTGTGTAAGTTCTACTGATATCTAGCGGTGAGGGTTGCAAATTGCACCCCACCTCCCCTACCCAAGCGAGCAGTATAGCTACGGTGCCTCAGATGTCATCTATGAGATAAAAGAGATTGACAGTCAAGAAATTCTTTAGATAGATGTGTTAAGAAATTATATAAATTATGTAAAACCAAATGTTTTTTTCAATATTGTTGTTACTTTTTTATTAATAAACAACAGCCACATGAAGAAATTAAGTGCTACATGATGTCTCATACTCCTGTAATACAATATTTTACAACTTGGGAGGGTTGGTTCATCTTGAATAACATACCAAAGAAAATGAAGAAATTCTCAAAAACTATCACATCTAGTGCATCAAGTATGACCTGACAGATAACAGGACAATGTAAGCTTCACTGTTTCTGCACCACAGTCCATTATAAACCACATAATATATGAAGTTTACAAAGGCATTGGCTGGTGAGGATCAAGGCTCCTCTGGCTTTGCTTGAGTAGATAAGCATGCAAATATTACGAAAATGTCTTTTTAAATATTTTGAAATACAACAGAAACACAAATTAGTACTGACAGCCATAATTTCAGCTTGTGGTAAAACGGTGAAATGTTTTAATGGGCATTTAGCATGTGAAAGCACAAATTACATTTTTGTGTGCACAGTGGCGAAGCAATATCCAATAATTTTTTTAATGCAAATTCTGAAAGTATTCATTTTTGGTCACTTGATAGGCACAGGTCTTGTTATACATCACCATTAGCACAAAACAAAACAACATACATGTTTTCCACCAGGGCAGTAAAATGTGAAGTTTAGCTGCTGATCTGAGCTTCCCTGCTGTTACCATTTCATTACCAATAATATTCATCAGCTGTTTGTCTCAGGAAGGTAACGGCACATTTCTGTCCAGGTAACAAAGCCATAACAGAGGCTGGAGAATAACTACATTATATTACAATCCAACTACATATTTTTTCTACCAGTGCAGTAAAAGTTTAGCTCGCTGATCTGAGCTTTCTTGCTGGAAGCTGCCGTTTTATTGCCAATTAGCATCAGCTGATTCTCACTAACATAACACCACAAGCCAAAACACAGCACAACCAATCCAACCAACAATACATTTTATTCTACCGGTCAATAAAAGTTTAGCTGGCTGATACTTCCATGCTCTAAGCTAACTTATTGCCAATTAACGTTACTGATCAGCTGATTGTCGGCAAAGCCAAACCACAGGCTGGAGAATAAGTAGGCGCCATGAGATTAATCCATATTTCACACCACTGACAGGGGAAACAGTCATGTCTCTCGGTGATTATGGCCAGCTTCTAGTTAAAGCTATCAAACAACAGTTTTTATTTGCATCGCGAAAGTCTGACGAACTTAAGTTTTTTTTTGTTTGTTTGTTTTTTTTTAAACCTGTCCTGCCCAGCAGCCTGGTATAGAGTATGATGACCTGAATACCATATTGTGCCAGACAGATTTTACTTTAACAAGAGAGTATTAAAATACTCTGTTTTATTATTTATTTAATTATGTATTGATTTGTCACCGGGCCGGACAGGGGGGCAGACACGGGGATTGGGGGGCACAAACAGACAGCATAGAGAAAGGAAAAGACCTGTAATAGAAGGGGAATGGAAGGACCGAACACGGCGCGCACACAACATAGACCAGTGCTCCCTCCCCACCCAGAACCCCACTGACGCGCAGCGAACAACCAAAATGCCCAAATGCCACGCAATCATCAACACCAATGCACAAGTGACGAGCCCAACGCGCACACTGTGCAAGCACGGCGACACCCAATGCCCAGCAGCCCCCCGCGAATCCCGCGTGCGAGGTCGGCCAAACGAGAGAGAGCAAACGGAACAACACGACAGCGAAAGCCAGCGGAGAGAAACACCAGCAGCAAGTCCCAGCCTGGCAGCAAACGCGCCGCACAGGTCACCGTGCACCCGCCAATAAAAGTCCGCCGTCCCCCCAACCGCCGGAAAAAACTAAGGCCGCCGGCACCAGCCGACATCCCCCATGCCCAGCACGACCCCCGGCCGCCGTGCAACACCAGCCAAACCAGCAACGAGGCAAAATCAGCTACATGCCTACAACAACCCACCCACCCGTCAAGGGCCGAGAACTCCAGGCACAAACCCAGAACAAACCAGAGCACAGCCCTGAAGAGGGCCCAGGGGAGGAGAGGAGACAACGGGCCCCCTGACCCAGGGACACACCACCCGCCCAGAAATGAGGCCACAAGCCCGAGTCCCCAGAACCCTAGGTCAAGAGCGGGCCCCCACGCCAGGGGAGCCCCGACAACCCCCAGCCCACCCCAGATCAGGCAAGGCCGTCACCAACCCCACAGCACCCCCGACGCCCGGGGCTCCAGGGGTAGGACACGAGGCCAATGAGAATCTCCCCCACTCCTTCAACCCCTCTGCCTGCCTGTGTAAATGTATTGTTTTGTGTTGGATGCATGTCATGGATTGTGAAGTGTTGTATGTTGGAGTAAAGATAAGGTGTGTGGTAACTAAGGTTCAACTAAAATTGGAGGGTAGTTGTGACACAGGCACCCCACAACTGTCAGGTAGTTGAGCCTCCCATCGTGCCCCTCCCACCCCCCAAGCCCTCTGTGTCTAATGTGTAATTAAAATTGAGGGGCGGGCAGTGGGGGAGGAAGAAGTTCGAGGCCGCAATAAAGCAGCCCCACCCCCCAAACGCCCTGCAGGCTGCCCGCCCCCCAGGGTCCTAAGGGTGTATGTTCCTGACTGGCCCCATCATTCATTCAGTCCCGTCCCCCACCCCCCTAAGCAGAAGGATGCCAGGTCCCTCCAGCCCAGGGCTGAGAGCAAGAGCCCCTCTAGCACCGGCAGCACCCCAGAGTCAGCGACAACCACGCCCATCCCCAGGACGGGTCCAGGGGGGCCCAGCCCCCCCAGCGCGCAGACCCGCCCCAGACCCAGAGGCTCCAAAACCCCGAGCCCCAGACCCCACACACCCCCGAGGCAGGTCAGTACAGCCCCAACCCAAACTCCAACAATCCCCCGTCCTCGCCGGGCCAACACACCCACCCCCATTAAGTGATAAAGTTGATCAAGGGGGACCAGAGAGATTGGAATTTTGTCAATTTGTTTTTTTTTACAGCAGACATTTTCTCCATGCTAATGTGATCTATAAGTTGATTCCGATATTGGGTGATACTTATATTCTTTTTGGCCTTCCAGTTCATGAGGATAGTTTTCTTGGCGATGCATAAGGCAGTGAGAAGCATGTATGATGTGTCAACCTCTATACTAATGTCACTTAGGTCCCCCAGCACGCAGAGTGATGGGGAAACTGGGACGGGGTAACTTAGCCATATCGATAGGTCTTCACATATCTTCTGCCAGAACTTTTGAACAGGTGTACATTGCCTAACTATCAGATATGTTACCTGAGCAGTTACGGCAGATGTTTGACTGCATAAGAACCATTCTGAACATCCTTTGTCCAGTATAGTGTGTTCTATGGAGAGTTTTATACTGTATAAGTTGTAGATTGGGATTTGTAGTCATTCTAAAGGTATTTAAACATATCTGCAACCAAAAGTTTTGGTCTGGACTAATGGATAGATCTGTCTCCCACTTTAAGAATGGGAGAGAGATTGAACTATCTGTTTTTAACAGTAACATGTATACTTTTGATAACAGTTTTGGAGGCGAGAGTTTAAGAAAGTCTGTTATCATTGGAGGTAAATCTAAGTCCATTATTTTATCCTTAAATCTAGCCTGAATTATGGATTTAAACTGTTGAAATTCCAGAAATCTATTATGGCTAATTCCATATTGTGCCACTAGATCCTGGAATGGAATAAAGTTACTGCCTTGCATTACATGCTCTAGATGTCTTATCCCTTTGTCATACCACAGTGGGGAATTTAGTGTTTTCTTATTTT
>NC_060155.1:20042667-20046421 GCF_021292245.1 Micropterus dolomieu
TTGCATAACCATCCTATAGAATGTGGGCGCAAGTATTTCCCAGAATTCCTTATAGAGTTCAGCGGGAAAACCATCTGGCCCAGGGGCTTTATTATTCGGCATATGTAAGAGAGCTTCCTGGAGTTCAGCCATTGAAACAGGTGAATCCAGAGCCCTGATCTGTTCATCATCTAACCTTGGCAAATCTATATTGTTCAGAAATGCATCGATGTTAGAGCTAGATGGATCAATTTGTGATGTATATAAGTTTTTATAATAATCTCTGAATGCATTGTTGATTTCTTCTGGGTTATAAGTCAGATTCCCAGCTGAGTCCTTTAAGGAAGAAATAGTTATTTTTTCTTTATTCAATTTCAATTGGCTGGCTAAGAATCTGCCGGATTTATTGCCATGACGAACTTAAGTTAATTACCTGTCCAGCAGAAAACAGACAACTTCAACACCGCTTTGAAAACATCTGTCCCATATTAATTTTCCATCTGGGAAAATCCACAAAATCGTGATTTCTGCTGTCAGCTGTCTGCATCTGTCCGGACTCTTCTGGCTTCATGGTATAAAGATCCACAGGCTGTCGGCTCTCGTGCTAAATAACGTGTGTGCTTGTTCATTTGTCCAAATGTCACTTCTCTTCTTACTTCTAATAAACCAGAAGACTAATCAGAGACTGTATATTACTATTATTTATTTCCTCTTCTTCTTCTTTGTACATACTGAATGTAGTGAGGAGCGTCTACACTACTGGAATTACACAAGCAGAAGAAGAACGCCTTGATGACGAAACGCGCTCTGTGGCGCTGTTTGTTCGTTGTGGGCCACGGTAGAAACATGACGACAAAATAAAAGCGACCTCCATAGAAGGGGGTGCCCGCAGGTATGTAGATACAAATGTCTCATTCTACGGTTCATTATGTAAGGTATACACCACTGAAAACATAGTTATGGATATCATATTGCATTTCTGTCAATAGAGCCTCAGAAATATTACACACTGAACCTTTAAACCAAACCCGCATTTTTGATTTGTGGTCAGCATTTTTTTCAGCAGTAGTCCTCCTTGCCAGCATGGGAAAATGATGCATCCACATACTAGACATGAAGTTGAGAAAATGCTGTGCGGGGACATTTCTTTTCTCTCCTTTATTGCAGTAAGACAACCAAATGCAGTGAATCCTCTATGTGTTTGCTTGTGCTCTAAACGGCTGCTCTCCTTTCACATTTCATACAGCATAGCCTCTTAAGGCATATGCCTTCCCAAGGGGTCGCTACACATGTCATTTCAAATGTAACTTTGTTACTGATACCTGACATTTGTGGTTACTGGTTACCATCAAAAAACAGTAACCACAGGTGTCACCAAATAAATCAAGACTTAAATCTTAAGGATAATAACTTCACACATTCTTCTTTGGGGTGTGATTGGTTGTAATGGCATTTTACTAGGCTGATACTGATGTGTGAGCTGCTAAACCAAACCGATTTCCTTTTTGCAGCTTTGGAAACACACACACATCACCAGCACACATAAACCCTGGCTCTGTGCTGCCTCTTAAAGGAAGGCGGTAATGGCTTGTTGAGCTGCTAAGGTGGGCCTCGGGGCTGGTCACAGCCATATCTCACATAGTATCGATCAGCTCAGATCTAAGTGTGGCCCACAGCCCTTCATCCCTTCTTTCTTCATCTCCCTCTCCCCCTGTTCTTGATCCTGTAAAGTTATAACTGTACTCATGTCAGCTGGGTAATTATCATTGATCTGCTGCTGCAGAAGGTGACAAATTCCACTGTTGCTCTATCAGCTGATCTGTGATCTGTCATGGCCCGCTGCCCTGAATTCACCACAGTGCAGATGGGCACTTGTTGCCATGAAATGTCACCCCAGCTGGATGAAGGGATTTGATAAAAAGAGTATTTTACTTTTTGTCTCTTGTTATAACCACCTTTGTATGTTTCTGTATAAAACCGATTTATTTCTAACCATATTATAAATACAAACAATGATGGATTCACTCCTGTCTTGGCTCCCTGAGTCTCTTAGACTCTCAATAATAAATACGTACAGCCATAAGCAGGAGTAGCAGCAGGATGTTAAAAATACTGATATCATGATGGCCCTCTAACCCCCCAAAAGCTTTACCAGACACAAAAAAATCCTATAAATGTTTTAATAATTATCGATTTTTTAAAGATTTTATTTATTCTGTTAACTTATCAGTCATATTGGCTGTCCCAACATATATGTTGTTTCGAAGCTGTACACACACAGCCATAGATAAAATTTTGGTAGTTTAAATAAAAGTTAAAATCCAGGTGAGGAGAGCGCAGGCTGGATATGGCAGTGCTGACAACTTGATCAAGTTCATCCAAATTAGACGGAGATGATTAACCTGTACCTTCTTTACAGCTTAACTTGGATGCAGTCGCCAAAACACAACTTGGAGTCCTGAGGGGAGGGGCACCAAGTTTCGGTGGTCCCCTTGCTGTACCCAAGAAATTGTTTATGGTATCATTTTGGTATCAAGTGCTCCACTGGCATCATAGAGCATCCTGACGTTTTCATCCCACTTACCTGCTGGTACACACTAGCAGCAAGTTCATCATCATAGAAAAGAGTCTAGATGGTTTCACATCATAACAAATTAGGCGGACAGGGCAACAGGGCAACAGATTGGTACATTCATCACGGGAGAAATAGATCATGTCACTGTTGTCTGTTCTAGGGAGACCTATCTGCTGCTGCTGTGGGCCTTTGGATGGGGCGGCCGAGGTACTACATCAAACGCAACTGTAGGAAATGAGGCCTTCATGACAAGTAATAGGTTTTATTGAGTGGATGATGAGTGTGTTTGAAATGTATCAGGAGAGTCTCAGAGGGGCAAACTTTGTACTTTCACCCAAAACACAAAAACTTCAGCTTTTTGAGTGACTGATTACTGAGGTGAGCACAAAGATTTATTAGTGTTTGTCCAGTCACCTGCGGCACTGGAACCTCACAAAGGAGAAAAAGTTTGAGTATGTTTGAGAGTACACAAGTATTTGAATCTGCCTCTACTGCCTTTTAAAATATCTCCTTTCAGTTTATGTAAGCATTTAAGCAAAACAAAACCAGCTATCAGCATTCTCAAACTAAAGTCAATTATGGAGGGTGTGATTGCGTGTGTCTCAATGTCCCTGTATCCTTTTGTAAAACACGACTGATAAATTCCCTTTTTGTAACCTCTGCAGGGTTCAGTGGCCACATTCAATGACTGTGAGAGAGAAAGAGACAGGGAGAGGAGGAGCGACAGGCAATCATTTCTCTGTGCGAGCGGCAGAGCGGGTATAGGCGAGCAGATGAAAGCCCATTTTCCTCTGATTAACTCCTCTGAAAATATTCCATTTGTCAGTGCCACTGCAGCTGAGACAGGCCCTGGCCTGCACAGCCAGCCGACTGTATCTGTTGACTATGTAGCCGCCGCGATTTACATCCCTCACTGACAACATCATCATTTCCTCCTTTAATGTCCTCCTTCACTTCTGTCTATACCTCCCTCCCATCCCTCTATCCCTCTACCATCACCGCTGTTTTCCCTCCTTCATTCCCCCTCTCTCATCCCATCCACCTCACCCCCCCCCTAACAGCCTATTTTTGTTTGATCTGCCCTCATTGCAAGGTTGACTGCTACCAAAGAGGGGAGAGCAAAGCGGGACCTGGAACTGTCTCCGTCATAGTCATTTTCAATGTCATAAATTTCAATTTCCAGTCCTTCCCCCCCCACCC
>NC_060155.1:20046441-20069661 GCF_021292245.1 Micropterus dolomieu
CCCCCCCCCCCCCCCCCCCCCCCATTCTCCATCCTCCATCCTTCCACCTCCCCCTTCTCTCATGGCATACCCATCATGGGAATTTGTCAATTCTGTTTCTCTGTCTTTCTCTCTCATTCATTGTGACTCTCTCTCTCTCCGAACACCTATTGGCTATTATCCTGTCTCATGTCTTCCCCAGACTTCTGCCACACAGAATGCAATTTTCCCCCAGCCGCATCTGTGATGAGATCCAAATGAAAGATCATTAATATTTGGTTCAAAAAGAAATGGAGTTGTGTCTCCCCTTTTAAATATTGTCATTTTACCTCCCTGTGCTCGTCCTGCCATTGAGATGCTCTTTCTCACCTCCACCACTTCAAGGGGATGCAGATGATCACATTTTTTACCCCCCCACCCCCACCCGATGAATGCATGTGCATGTGTTGGTCTGAAAAAACTGTGGTAAACCCGACAGGCATACAGAAAGATATTTGCTTTTTGTCTCTTCAGAAGGTCTTTAACTTGGAGACACTGACAGGAGCAGATGAAGCAGCTGTGAGTGTTGTTGTGTCAGGAAAGATAGAGTGGCACCATTAACAGAGCCCTAGCCAAGTCTCTCTGACAGACTGACTAAAGTATAACGAGAATAACTGTTCAAGTCAAGTTTAGTTATTGATGGTATTGATGAACAGGGCAGGCATTGTTATTTGAGGTTATTGAGTAAAAAGATTGTGAGAGTCTGTGTTGGAAGACTCTGAAATATACAGAGCTGTCAGCGCTCGACAGTGCATGGACACATTGAAAAAACGTGTTACATAGGTAGGTGCTGTGGCGCTATTCTGTTTTGTGTAGTTCACTTCATTTTCTTTGGTTTAAATAAGCAACTGTCATTTGTCATTATTTGCAACTGCAAGATGTTTTTATTTATATGAGGTACTACGTCAGTATTGCCGTATTACATGTGCTCCCACATTTCAGTGGTATGGCATAATTCTTTTATTCATTCATTGTTATATATTTAGCCCTATTTGGCGTTTGTACACACCATATAAAAACACACACTATGGTGTTGCAAACAGAAACAAGGACAGGAAGTATTTAATAATGAAAGTGAGTCATATGAAATATTCATAACTATCCTATAAACAAATAATCCATACTTTATAACACAGTAGAACATATTTGGAATAATATACAATTATACTCAGTAGTTTTACATGCAGGTTAATTGATGATTCTAAATTGCCTGTAGGTGTGAATATGAGTGTGAATGGTTGTTTTTCTCCATGTGTCAGACCTGTCCAGGGTGTATCCATGTCTCTCGCCCAACATCACCTGGGATCAGCTCCAGCACCCCACAACCTTGCAAAGGCTGTTATAGAAAATGGATAGGTTTACATCACACCTATAAATAGTTTTAAGCCTACATGTAGACAAACTGTTGATACATGATTTATAAAAATTGTTAAACACATAGTTTGGCTCTGCACATTACAAAAAGTCTTCATTTGCCCACCTGTTGAAGGATGATGATTGGACTTGCAAAGATTTTTGCAACATCTATCCAATAATCCAGCATCCAATCCAACATCCCAAATGTTAGATGCAACAGCAAGGCGGGTTGCGTGGAAGCTGAGGATCCACTTTGCTGCAGCATGACTGGGTGACTGCAGCTTCAGATGGCTTTAAATTTGAGTTTAATGGGGCTTTAAAAGACAAGCAAGTTCAAATTAATGAGCAAAGAACACAACTGCTTTAACAGACAGAATGATGATTTAGATAGGGAAAATGCACGACAGGAAGAAGAAACAGCGGAAGTTGTGAAATGTCAACTGGGAATTAATCAGCATTCATTAGCCCACAGGGAGTTCCTTCAAGTCTGTCTCCATCTCGCTGTCTTTCTTTCGCTTAATGTTCCCTCTCTCATCGCAGCATCATGGGTAGCCCACTCACTGCTCACCCAAGCGTTGCCCATTTGCCTGCTGTCTCGCCATCTCGCTCCCTAAGCAAACTTTACCTCCTACCTGACACACTCCCCCCCCCCCCTCCCTCCCTCTGCTCATTAGCATCACATTAGCATTTCATTTGCATGGCTCCAATCTCATTCAACTCAATCTGCTCTGTTTCTCACATCCTTTTGTTTCTTTAATCACTTCTTGGCCCTCAGCAGAACTTGTCCCCCCCCCCCCCCCCCCGCCCCCGTGTGTTTTGGATTGTGTTCTTGAACTTTTGTGTGTTTTACTTTTAGCCAGATATATTGGGAGGAAACGGCAGCTTTTCTGCTGCCATTCCTTCAATGACCTTACCAATGTTTTTGCATGTTTTTCACACTTCCTACATGTTGTTGAAAAACGCTAAATGAGTTTTGAATTATGACACCAGATCAGTTTATCATTTTAACATGACATGTCTTGTCTCATCAGTATTTGTCAGCCAGACAGTGATTAAACTCTTGCAGCAAAATATCACTAGAAGGACAAACCTGCTGTACTGTACTATATTATGACAATGTCAGTAGCCTCACTTTTCATGCCAATGAAGCTTGAATGAAGTCGATTTCGTTTCAATCTCTTGGCTGGAAAGACACAGTAATTAGCCAGGTGAACAGAGCAGGGCGGGGTCGTGCTCAGGCAATTAAGAAAGTGACAGCCCATCCAGCACAGTGACAGGCTGAGGCCTCGCACTCACACAAAACACATGCATGTTCATAAAAACACAAGTGCATGCACACGACCAACGTCCATGTAATGACTAGGTTTTATAAAAAGTCGTCCACAATAAGCCTAATTAACATAAAAGCACTGGATCTCTGTCATTCGTTCATATGCTTGTTTCGCATCTTTATCAGGCTCAAAAGTGGAAACAAAATATTCACCTGCACTTTTCCTGCTACAAGTCAAAAGTCTGTCATGAAAACATCCTCAAGACTTTAGCTATGTCTGTACTACATAAGGATTTGGGCTGTTTGTTCACACAGGAAAAGTGACAAAATAAAGTACACACAAAAAAGCACATTATGTTTTTCATATTACTAAGAAGCACTTTTTGAGGCTGCTGTTGATGGAGACTACTGTCTCACAGTAACTGGTGATGGTGAAACAGCTCTCTCAAAAAGCAAAGAATAAAATCTCTGGAAAAACATCTTTGCTGTTTGTTAAATTTAATTGGAAGTGTAATTCTGATGAATTCTGATAACAAACAATACACATACTCATGTCTTCATTCATACTTTTTGCAAGCTGTTTTTTCTTTCCAACATCTGCACTGTAAACATTAACAATTATTGTAGCCACCAGTCAATAGGTGTTATTGTAGAAAAAAATGTTTTTTTTTTGTATTTAAGAATTATTTAACTCATGCAAAAAATAAAACATAATTTTACAAATTTAGCTATAATTGCAAGATTCAGAGTTTATTCTTAACTTTGGAAACAGCAGTTGGCAAAACAATATCCCTGCAAGGTCCATTTAGTAGCTGCTCTGGAGCTTTTGATCATATCTTGTGGCTTGAAGTTCTTGAAGTGCCCAGACAAAATGGAAATTGAGGGAGATAACTATTTTAAGTGTTAATTGTTTGCAAGATAACTTAATACGTTAAGTAAGTAAGTTGATGATGATAATAATAATAGTAATAATAATAATAAGTTACTAACTTTTTTTCAACTGGTACAGTTTGAGATGCAAATATTTTATGTATTGAATGCATGAGTCATTTACTGTAGTCTGCCATGGGAGACCAAATGCCTGAAACAAAGTTAACGCTGATTTTGTGCTAAAGATAAAGAAAAATCTTTGCTACTGAAGTTAGAGGATAAACTGTTTTGGATGTTAACCATGAGCCAATGTCGAAAAAAATCACCGAAATGACACCAGACTCTCTAGGACCTGTGTATTCATTAAGTGTACTCGCATGTTGAGTGTGTGTCTGTCTGTCTGTCTGTCTGTCTGTCTGTCTGTCTGTCTGTCTGTCTGTCTGTCTGCGTGCGTGCGTGCGTGCGTGCGTGCGTGCGTGCGTGCGTGCGTGGGATGAGAGGCAAGTGTTGAGAGAAGTGTTAGCAGGCAGACAGTCTGAGCAGCTCTCCTCGCTTGTCACTGCTGAGCACCTTAATGAACTGATGACAGCTGAATTGTGACATGATATTGGTTTTCTTCTATCAAATCACTCCCTAGTTCTGCGTACACACACGTCCTCCTGAATGCTTTGACACACACACACACACACACACACACACACACACACACACACACACACACACACGTCCCACAGTCTAAGAAACAAACCTTTTGGATGTGATGCGACACTTGTGCACAGTGCTCATCTGTGCAGTTAAGTGTTAATGTGTTTGTGACATTAGCCAGGAGAAGAGTGCATTCTCCCTTTGTCTCCCATCTCTCCGTTTCCACCCCAGCACTAAACTCTCAGTGTGTGTGTGTGTGTGTGTGTGTGTGTGTGTGTGTGTGATACAGCGTCAGGCAGTTATAAATGGCCATCATTTCCCAAACCACTCTGTTCTCCATTGTGGAGCGCATGTCGCCGCGGGGCGGGAGGGAGGTGATGTGTGTGTGAGTGTGTGTAGGAGGATGTAAGGGTGCGTGAGGGGGTAATAGAGGAAGTGAAGGGGCTGATAGTCCCAGAGGAAAATTGTGACGGTAGAGAGTAGGGGAGACGCATCACTAGGTAGTCTGGAAAGCTGTAGTGAAATCAGTGTGTGTAGAGGAAGAGACAAGAGAAACAGAACTTATGTACATATTGTACCAAACATGATATGACAAGTCACCAAAGTTCTTTTACATTTACATTTATTAATCTGACTGTAAAATATTCAGTTATATTTTCACTCAGTTTTTTCTCCCTACATGATCTGGTCTAAATGTCAAAGAATTCTCCACACTGCCAGAACTGTAACTCTGGTGTTGAAACAAATCTGGTAATATTATTAGAGTTTAATTTTTCACATGTTAGGGTATTGATTGTAAAGAATATCAGAATCACCCTCACAAACCCACCATGCTTAATTTGAGTGTGTTTACAGAATGTAAACTCCTCCTCAGACAGAAAAATTCAAGCATTTGAAGAGTTCATTTTAGTGAATTTTGGTAGAAACCACATTAGGATGAACATGAGTGGGTAAATATTCATGTGGGCTGTACTTTCTGTGCTCACAAAGTATCCATTGTTAAGCTTTGTTAAAATCACAAAGATTTCAACTTCTAACAGTGAATGTGGCAGTGGATGCAGATTTCAATTTTTTCAGAAAAACCAATGAGTTACAGAGGCTAATGGAACAGAAGTTAGCCTGAATGTGACATCTCTATGCCCACAGTGTTCTGACACCCTCATGCTCTGATTTGAACTTAAGCAGGGTGATCGGTTCTTGTCATGAGGCAGCTAGCCAGCTCTTTAACTCTCAAATTCGGGGGCATAGTGTCACTGCAGGTAGGGGGGGCATGGATGTTGAGCAGACCAAACGTTGCATGAAAGTGTTTCATGTGGTGGCATAAACAAGTGCTCTGATGCAAGCAAGGCTATTTTGCTAACCTGAATCTTTTGGAGAAAACACAAGAGAGGGGGAGGGGCAGAAAGTAGGAATAAAACATAAGGCCTGCTCGACACGTAACCACAAAGTTTTACTACAAACATACATTAACATTACAGATATGCAGGCCCTGTCCGTCCTTTCGTTATTTTGCCAGTCAAAACTCTAAATCAAGATATCTGTGATAACATTTTGGTTATGCAGAATGAAATTTAAAGATATCTCCAATTTACATTTATCTGACGCTTTTATCCAAAGCGACTTACAATTGCTATACATGTCAGAGGTCACACACCTCTGGAGTAATGAGGGGTTAAGTGTCCTGCTTAGGGACACAATGGTGGATGTCTCACAGGGAGAATTGAACCCAGGTCTCCCACACCAAAGGCATGTATCTTATCTATGCGCCATCACCACACCGTTTGAGATGTACAGTCAAAATTAATTTTAAGGTATCTATGACTTGATAACAGATATCTAGTTGTTTTAACATTTATTAGCTAGATGATATTTGTTACTGATATCTGATATCTGCAACATCATTTTGCTTAGTCAAAGCTCTAATAAAAGAAATGTTTAATTATATTCTGACTAGTCAAAAAGCACAGATGACATGAGGGCTGGGTTCCATTTAGGTGCCTCAGCTCTACATCCCTGCTGAGATACATGCTGTCTTCCTGGAAGGGCTCATTTGTGTTATTAGTTACACCTGTAACTAATACAGGTTACAGGTATTAGGTACGCTTTTCCTGCTTTGACAGGTCAAAGCGTCTGTCATGAGAAAAGCAGACAGACCTCACGTATTAAACAATGAGCAGTGAAAAACCAATGCCATCAAACTAAACACACATACAGGCATGTTCTCTATTTTTCTTTTTCTCCGTTATATAAACATTGAATATTTTCTTAGCCATTCATTTTGACTTTACTGCTCACAGGCTGATAGTTTTCATGTACCACGGCATGACACAGGCTGTTGGGAGACATATCCTGTCATGAGCCTATTTTAGCTGATGTTTTAGTGGTAATTTTGAAAATAATTATACCTAAGATCAGCTTCACACCAATTTGTAATCGTATTTGTGTGTTTGTTTTCCTCCTGTTCTAATTTGAAGGAAAAAAATTAAACCATAATAATAATTTGAGCTACTCCGCAATCGTTCTCCTTATATCCTGGTACCTGCAGAAGTATGCCATGGGTTAGCCTCCCCCTGGTTGGGATTCACTGCATTATGTTAATAAATATTAACAGGTATTGTTTGACATTGCTTAGTAGATGTTGGAAAAAATTCTGAGCATTTTATTTTTGCTGTTATTAAAGAATAATTTCATTGGCAAGTATCTGCTTGCTGTGCCGCAGTGTTGAGCCTCACATTTCCTCGACTTGTGTCAGGGGTTCACTTAAAGTGTTACTCTCATAATACTGAGGAGGCCATTTTTGGTGCCAGCTAAACCTTAGGATATAATTGTCTTTTGTTTTATTCTCATATCCCTCTTTTTCATCTTGAATGAAACTCTCTCCGAGCACTTTATTCACTCTACTGTACATCTGCACTCATTCTTATAACTTAAGAATCTTTTGTTAATGGCATTGTGTTTTTTTTTTCTTTTTCTGGCAGTCATAAAGTTTGGGATTTAAAACTGTTAATGACGTTTGGCTGTGCTTGCCCACTATGAGCTTATATTATCCTCTTTTCTCTCAGGCTGTTAAAGCAGTTTGGTTACACTGCGAGTCCAACCAGTGAGATTAAATTGGTCTATCAAAAGCAACAGTTTTAAAGATAAACACTAGCGGCCAGGTTTATCCAGTGATTTGGATTGACATCAGTGGATATAATATAGTAGATTCCAAGAGTTATTGTCTTCTTTTGCATATATAAAATAAAGCATTTCTGTGAAATCTCTTGATGTCTCTTTCCTCAGTGCTGCACTTTGCTGTTGTTCCATAAAGTAGGACGTCCTGTTCTCCCACTTTTCTTCTCTGATACACTGAAGTAACATCTTTGCTTAGTGGTGCTGTATGTTAAATTCCATCATTAAAACACATTCACAAACATTCAAAACTGGTCCTGCTAATGATCTAATTTGGTTTCACTCTGAACCAGAATCCCCCAGCTCAGGATGTGACCATTACACCTTTCCTCTTGTTCTCAGAAATGTTATAAACCACAAACACTCTTTTCTTTTCTTTCTCTCTCCCCTCCAAAAGAGGTTAGAAACTAAAAGGGCAAAAACAGCAGGGGACACGGTGAGCATATGTGTACACCCACTTCAATATATTACAAATGACTTGCACTTAGGCATATTTCAACCAGGGGCCTGATATGGTTTTGATACAAGAGACAAGTGAGGAAAAAGAGAGGGCCATGAAGGAGGAGAAACCGCCTGTGTTTGACAGGAGGCCTTTTTAAATCCCACACTCATCCATCATAAGTGGCATTTGTGCACTCTGAAGGCCTGATAATAGCCTTTTGCATTTTCACACTGCGCTTTGCCTTCTGGATTTGATCGGGGAGCGAGAGAACGGTGGAGGAAAAAAGGTGAGGAGTGCGGGATGGGGATACACATATACTGCAGTTTCATTCATTCTCTCTTTTTCTTTTTTCCAGCTCCTCATCATCCCACCCTCGCTCCTTCAAGGCTGCTTCTCTTCCCCTCTATATTTTGGGAAAATCACTCTCTGAATTGGAAAAGGGACCCTGGGGCCACAAGCGCAGGGTCCGATTTCTTTTTTTTTTTTCCTTCTCCCTTTGGATAATTGACTCTCGTTGCCTGGTAATTCATCGCTTGCATATGCTAGCTAATTCATCAGGAGAGGAGAAGCTGCCGACCTCACAACCTTGCATGCCCCACCGCCCAAATACGCCCCAAACACACACACACACACAATTCATGTCTTCACACACCTCAACCTCGCATATATGCATGCACACATACACAAACAAAAACACACACACACCATTCAGGGTTGAGTTCAGCCCTCTCGACCACCATCACCACCACCCCCACCTACCCCAGAAGAGCCAGGAGCTTGGAATGAGAGGAGGGAGCAAGCGGCAAGTTAGCGGATGAAAAACCTGAGATGATAGATGGGGCACATTGTGGCATTATGAATGAATTATACCTCCCAAATACCTTGAGCAGTGCAGACTGTCAGCCTGTATCTATACTAATCTGGGTGAAAATATAGATGTTTCCACATTAAAGGGGGCCGGCAAAGAACGGGCTGCAGAATTAATTGAGCAATCAGGCCATTAGAGAGAAACATCATACTGAGCCCCGTTTTCTGATGTAGCAACATTTATCACTGCTGACCAGGAATCTGCTTCCATTCCTGAATGCTTTTTTCTTCCTTTCTTTCTTGTTCTCTCTAATGCGGCCCCATCTTCAAACAGATTAGGATTATTGTGACAAGACAAAGGTATCTTTTGTCTTTTTCCATAGCCGTGTCAGTGCCTGCTGCATTTATCACGGTTGTCACACAGTCTTAAGGCTTTCAGCTTCCACACCTTGTCCCATTTTTCTCCCAGCGGTGGGTCCATGTTAAATTTGCAAAGAAAAGTACATTATTGGAATATGTCCCCTGATAAATTGTAGGGCCTGTCAGATACATGAGCATTTGTTTGCAATTTTTTTTTTACCAATGTCGAGATCAGGTGGATCTTGACAAAATATCAGATTTAGATTTCTCTTCCTCAAAGTCTCTCTGTTGAATATTAACTAAGTATTAGGTTTTGGGAGATGTCATCAAGGTCACAGATAAAGAAAAGTGAAAAAGAAAGAACATTTAAATAGTAAACACATTTTTAACACAAACCGTAATCTCAATATTGTGTATTAGATGCCACAGATATATTTATAGCATTAGCCACTGAAACCTTAAAGTAAAAGGCACTCCAGTTCTTTTGGACTTCTTATGCCTAAATGAAAAATACATTTTAGATAAATGATGCATTTCACCAAATTATACAGTATTTTCAAAAAATGTATTTATTATTAACCATAGTTATTTACCCATTTCCTAATTCTCAAATAGCATTATTGATAAATGTTGGTACTCTTTCTTTGGCTTGTGAAGGCAAAACCTTCCATCAAATTACTGATAAACCCACTAAACCAGAGATCTCTGATCAGATAATGCACATTGTAAGACTTGTCCCCTCACAGCTTCTGACTAGATGGGACAGTTTTATTGATGATCTAATATCTAACATTTGCCCCCCTCTGCTGGACAAATCAGAGAACTGTGCCAATCAGTGGTTGGTAATAATAATAATAATAATAATGTTCACCCATAGTGAACATGAAGTTAATACTTTACTTCCTTTAATTACTTCATTGGTCTATTTATTTTCTAAATTTGAACTAAAACACAGATTGCTGAGCAGATCGTCTCTTTCTGACATACATACACAAACACACTGTAAATACATTCACCTTGTCCCATCCTCCCTTGTAACATAATAATATTAAATAAACTCATTAAATTCATATCTGTCAGAAGTAAAATACTTGACCATTATAGAATATTATGTTATGGGGCACGTAATAATGTAACCATAAAATGTACACAATGTGTGGCATGTCCATAATATTATTGTAGCAATGATCAGCACCTTGCAGGAAGACATACATGGTATTATCAGGCAAATTTATAATAGAATGTATGCTTAAACGAGAAAAACTATTCAACATAAAGTTACATATAAATGTTAGGGGTAAAAAGTTGTAAAAGTTCATCAGATCATCAGATACAGGTAGCTGGGTGTCCATGGGAAACTAACATGGAACTGGACATAGTAAATGTAGCTCATCAGATACCCATCCTATGTAAATGGACTCCAAAATGGCAAACGTATCAATGGGATGCCACTGTAAGCGCAGTCCATGAATGAAAAGAGTGGGGGAGAAGATTACAAATAGACAGAGGGAAGAGTGTTCCTTTGAAATAGCAAGTTTTATCTGTTCATTCTTATTCACAGCAGGACACAATGTGCGCATATGCATCTCTAACTGGCGTCACAAACACATTCAACTCTAGAGCATGTTTTGCAGGGAAACAGACATACAGACAGACACAGAGGATATTTTCTTCATCTTAACTCACACAGAAACAAAAAGACACCAACCTCTGTTACCACCCAGAGACCAAACAGCACATACAGCTCAGATGACCAGCAGAAGCAGTTTATGCCGATATGGAAAAAGAAGGATGGATAAATGTCTGATATGGATGTAATCAGGCCTTCCAGATACATGTGGATCACAAGATCAAGGGCTGCTGGACTTGGTTGAAGATACTTGAAAACATTTTGTCTCTCATCCAAGAAATTTGCTGCGGCTGTTGTAATGACAGTCAATATGGTTGTTGGAGTGACATGAGACCAAGTCTGAACAACCATCATTGGCATTGTCACATGAGGCCAAATGTGTCTGTTCAGTCTCCTGCGAAGACATAAAAAAGTCAGCATTGTAAGTGGGGGATAAGTGGTGTCTCAGTCCTCATCCCCTGTTGAGTGATGGTCTCTCTATTCTGGTGTAAATGGCCAATGTCCAAAATATGTACATAGTTGTCCTCAAAGGTGTGTCCCTTGTCCTTCAAATGTAGGTGGACTGCTGAGTCTTGGCCTGAGGAGTTGACCCTTCTGTGTTGAGCCATGTGTTTGTGTAGTGGTCGGTGCATTTCTCACTGCATTGGACAGCATACACTAAATTGCTTTTCCTGTGTTTGGATGTGTAATCTTTAGGGTGGACCAGTATTTGCTTTAGTGTGTTCTTGGGTTTAAAAAACACAGGGATGTTGTGTTTGTTGAAAATCCTTTTTCTGATACTCCAGAAACATATGGAATCACAACATTGTTGCGTTTATTCTTTTCCTCATCACCCATATTGTTCCTGTTCTTCCTGGATCTTGTGGCTGTTTTTACAAAGGTCCATTTTGGGTATCCACAATATTTAAGTGCATCTTTCAGGTGTTTATGCTCATTCTTAGGCTTGCTCTGTCGTGCTAGGTTATGATAGCCCCTAGCTTAGGCTCCAGACGGTGGAGAATCAAAGAGTAAATATTGGTCTGTGTCTACTACTACGGTCTACTGCAAGAAAGCCAAACAACAAGAAAGTCCACATGCCAAACATACTCTTGTGTGAACTTGATGTTACTGTCCACAGAGTAGGTGTGTTCTGTGAAGGCATGCACTTCCTGGGTTTTATTTTTGATCCACATGTCATGCACATATCTGTACCAGTGGCTCTGTGCTGTTCCTCTGAAAGAGTTCATGACTCTGCTTTCTACTAATAACATGTACATGTTGGCCACAGTAGGAAATACCAGTGACCACTGGCACAGCCATGCCTCTGTCTGTAGAATCCCCTGTTGTACTGGAAATATGTAGTGTTCAGACAGGGGTCCAGCAGTTTACAAATCTGGTGTGTGCTGAGGTCACGTCATAGGACACCATGGTTTCATCTGGGTTCAGTTTCAGTCCTCAAATTTTGTTCACAAAACCTATGGAGTTTTGGATGTGGTGAGGCATGCTGCCGACCAAGAGGACAGTAGACAAGTGATAATGGGCCTGAGGGGGGCTCCTTCTTTATGCATCTTAAGTAGTCCATTAAGTCATGGGATGGCTTCTTCAGTATACAAGCAGTGATATTGTTCACGGGTGAGGATTTTCTCCTTCTGTAGACATTCTATGGCCTTTTTCTTGTGAGATCCACTGGTGGGATCTCACCTCAGAGTTTCATGTATTATTTTCATGTTATTTTCAATGAATAGTGTGGTCACTGTCTCCTGCTCTGTCTTGTCTCTGAACTTTGGCCTCCCAACAATACCAAAACTTTGAGAACTCTTAGTGGAGGATCACTAGGCTGTCAGGAGTTATGCTAGACAAAGCAGCAGTTAAACAGTTTATTGACTGAGGCAGGGTGAGCAAACTAGGCAGGGTGAGGTGGCAGGGAGTCTCTTTCCAAGCAGTGGAGCGTGAGGGCTGGCTGGCGTGGCTGGCGGGAGTGTGGCTGGAAAGTTTGGATCACTGCTTTGAGGGACTTGGAACTGGCAGGCAGGCAGAGCAGGTGATCTGGAGACAGGCAGAGAGAAGTTAGTAAAAGTTGGTTACTAGATTAACAGGCATAAGGCTAGATGCTAAGGTAAGAACTCCGGTACATGACTTAACAATTCGGCAGGGTATGGAAGTCTGGTGTCTCCTTAAGAGGTACGGATGGCTGATCAGGAACAGGTGCGTGATTACCAGCAAGTGCCAACTCAGGAACCCAGACACACCCAGGATTCAAAAAACTGAGAGAAGAAAAAACAGAACAAAAACACACCAAGCATACCTCACTCACCCAAAGGAAATAAACAAATCAAAACACACTTACTCAGTCCCAAACTCAGGTGAGAGATGCAGGGTTCATGACATAGGCTCGTGCATCGATGAAGAATGCAGCTGTGAGCCCTGAAAACCTGCTGAGCTCGTGTCCTGATGGTGAATTATTAAGACATAAACTGATAAACTGACTGTCATCAAATAGTAGGAAATAATGTCAAATATAGCAGCTGAAGAGCCTGATTTTTTTTCTTTCGCAAAAGTTAGTGAAGAGCAAATCTACTTAATAGGTAGGTAACTGTTGGCTTGTTTCTTCTTCCCCCAAGGGGCCAAACAATCAGTTATTGCAGGTTGGGGTAAGTCTTTAAGAGAGGCATGTAGTTATTATGCTTAACATGACATATAGCCAATGACTAAGTGAGTGTCTGTCATCTCTTTTATTTTTTTTTATAGTTTGCCATAGCTAGCATCAGTTAGATAAGCAACTTTCCTGTGGGCTCAATATAAAATAAACCAATCAGGCTTCACCCTAAACAGGAAATGCCAGTCCAGTGACATTTTTTTGCTTCTTCAACAGTATCTTATCAGTTTCTCTTTCAGGGTGTTTATTGTTTTAAAAGTAAAAAAAAATGTGATATGATATATCAACATGACAGTGACTTCCCTACATAACTTGAGATGATCATTATGCACTTGCCAGTAGGCTATTTGCAACTTAGTTTTAGATATTAAAAATCACAATGAGCAATGATCGCAGTCAGCAGCGTAAGAAGAGAGGGCAATGGGCCAACAAGCGAGAATTCATTTTAGCAGTTGCAGGACAAATTATTGGTCTGAGCAATGTTTCGAGATTTCCCTATCTGTGCTTCAAAAATGGAGGAGGTAAGCTCATGACTTATTAACTACTTAGGAAAACTATTCTATTTTATCATCAGAGGTGCAAAGTAATACGTCGTTACTGTCCTTGAGTAGTTTTTTTCCGTATTTCAGGTATTGCGTATTTCAAGTTGTTGCGACTTGTGCTTTCACTTCGTTAAATTTAAAAGCCAAATAACGACTTTTTACTCCTATACATTCTGCACGAGACATCGTTAGGCCACCAAAAAAAAAAGAAAAGCATGCAGAGCACCTGAGTGGAGCAGTAGTGAAAATAAATAGGCTAAATGACTGACAATGTCGACTCTACGGTAATCTGCGCCCAGTTGATGCGACACCGGAAAATGAAGGGATCTTATTCAAGGCAGTTTTGGGCAGAGGTCCGGTCTTCACTCTCGTGTCAAAGCTGAAAGCGAGGGTTAATGTTTACAACTTTGATGAGAGGATGAAGAGGGACTTTCGTTCTGGGCACAAGTGAACGCGTGAACATGCGCTCAAATGGGTGTGCACGAAATAAAACTGCATTCCAGCAACAATGTTTGGAATCAGTCCAGACATCACACGGATGTGATGGCACTCCTCAGGCGCACATCAATTTAAAACAAGTCAGTGATTCTCTCAGTAAAGGTTCAGTTAAAACTCTGGACTAATGCAAGATGGAAAGCAATGGATTGACTATTAAAGTGTTGATTAGAAGAGCAGAGTGGGTGATATGGATGCACACCATGTCAGTAAATAACAAGCATCACGTATTCAGTGAAGTTATAGCATAGGCCTACATAGTATTTTATATTTGAAAATGTATTAAAGGAAATCTGGGGAAGCCATTATGAATGGGCCTGATGGAGCTGATAACAGTCATATCTTGGTGTTACTTGTGTCAGGTGTGACTGTTCATCAATGGCAAATTGTTTACATGGCTCACAAGTTTAAAACATTTCACCACAACAGCAGAGCAATAATGCAGGCTAATCCCCTGCACAATAGAATAGGGAATATCCACTTTTTCTCTTGTGAATCAGTTTTCCTTGTTGTGATTCACTGTAACTTATGCTGTATTCAAACCTGTCTTCAGTGAATTAAAAACCATAGCTCTTTATTAGATCAATAGATTTGTTGTACTTTTTACTTTTGATACTTAAGTACTTTTAAAACCAGGTACTTTTTTACTTTTCCTTGAGTAATATTTTGAACACTGATTATGATGCTCTTGATCGATTAATGTGTTGAATTACTTTCCACAAGGGGTTTTCCTCATCCCATATATTATGTTCTTGTACACCTGTGGGATCCCTCTGTTCTTTGCGGAGACGTCTTTGGGGCAGTTCAGTCGTGAGGGTGGAATCACATGTTGGAAGAATATATGTCTTCTTGCTAAAGGTTGTTATATTGAGAGTTATTTTTCAGATGTGTAACATTATAACTCAAATGCATTTATTCAAGCAATATTTATAAATCTTATCTTTTATGAGAACTCTGACTCACAATACTGACATATTTTTACCATTAGGTTTGGGCTATGGCACCCAAGTGGCTAATTTTTACTCTTTAGTTCATTACATTGTCATCCTGGCTTGGGCCTTCCTCTACCTCTTCTCTTCCTTCAACGCTGAACTCCCTTGGGGCAGCTGCAACAACACCTGGAACACAGGTACACACACGCAAACACTGTGAAGTATTTTGCAACCCATTCTCTTTCCGAGGTTGTCAAATACGCACACGTGGTACCCTTTAGAGTCACTATGAGATACACCGGGCTCCCACAAAGCCTTTCTGCCAGAACACACATTAACACATGGTTAACCAATATTAAAAAGTTAGAAATGGTTGCAGTTTGGTCAGGTTTAGGCACCAAAACTACTTGGGTAGGTTTAGAAAATATTATTTTATGGGTTCACATAAGTGTATAACAAAATATCTAGTTTACGGGCGCTGCTATCTTGTGCTTGTGATGTCATTTGGAGCCAAGGTGTGCACAATAACATATTCCTTAACAGTAACAGTGACTAAAGTTGGAGGCGCAGTAGATAGGTCCCGCCCATACACCCAGCTGACTCAAATGCGAGCAGGGCTCAGCTGTCAGTCACGACATGAAAGCCCCTTTGTATAGCATCAAATAACAAATTAAGCCCAACATATCAGAAACATGAGCACTTACATCTGTGTCATAAGAACTCCTGTCCGCTAATATAGAGGAGGCAGAGTTTATGACCTATACTGCACCCAGCCACCAGGGGGCCATCAAGATGTTTTGTCTTCACCTTTGTGGTAATGTGATGTTGCCCATCTTTGTATACAGTCTATGGTTTGAATCATTTAGCCTATCCAACTCACTGCCGCCGTACGCAGACTTTGTCTTTCTTTATACTACGTCACCGGACTTCCTAAAGCCTTCCTAACAGCCCAGTGCATATCATACAGATGCTAAAGGCTACGTTCTGCATATGTATGAGGCGATAAAGATTGTTCTTTTTTTAAGATGACTGTTCTGATTATGGGCAAAATGATTCATCAGCTGGTAATATCTTTGGTAATGCAATCTCCAGTCAAATAATTTTGGCAGTAAGTTATACAATTAGTCTACAAATAAATCAACACACTGACCAAACAAAATGTTAAAAATTGACAGTTTCTGGCAAACTGTCAAATTGCTAGTTTTAGCAAAGCCAAGCTGTGGGGCTTTAGAGATGACAATGTTTGGTTTCATTCATGCACCTCTCTGTCTGTCTGTCAGCTCAACACTTTGGTCAGAATTGCCTCTTAATTAAATGTCTATTATACATGAATGTTTTCTGCACTGAAACTTATCATTGATGTGGGACATAAACCGTGTTCTGTAAAATTGTTCAAGGAGAAAGGGTTGGATACATATTTTGACCTTAAACAGAGTAGAACATTTCTAATTATACCATCATATGTTAAGGAGAATTGAGGTGATGGGTAGTATCTGCTGGGACCTGGCAGGGTGTCTTCTGCTGAGCTGGATCATCTGTTACTTCAGTGTCTGGAAGGGGGTCAAGTGTTCAGGATAGGTTGGTCAGGGAGTCCACATTGATTTATTCGTATGCATACAGCATTTTAAGTATTTCAAAGCGAACCTAATTCTTGTTGCCAGGTGGTGTATTTCACTGCCACTTTCCCCTATGTGATGATGACTGTGCTGCTGGTCCGAGGGGTCACTCTGCCAGGAGCTTTAAATGGTGTTAAATTTTACCTCTACCCTGACCCAGCACGGCTCACTGATACTCAGGTATTGCAGGCATTTAGCACAAATACATTCCTCATTTATCTGCAGGTGTCTTTGTAATGTATGACCTAATAGGTCATTCATAATGGAGACTAAGACAAGTACAGCAGTAAATTAAAAGCAGACATGACAACCACACGTTCAGGAAAGGAAAAACATCAAGGCACTCCGCCTTATTATGATGCCTCCCACTCATGTCTCCCACCGCTTAGGGGTTGAACCATTTATGAAGACTTTAATGTTGTTTGACCCTGATGACATCACTATGTGTCACGAACCCCCAGTCGTGACCCTGACCTTCCTGTTGGGATGTGTGTGTGTGTGTGATTGTAGTTTTGAGTTCTTTTCCCCTTGGGGCGTTTATGGTGTGCTTGGTGTATTATTGGTTTTTGTCTGTCTCTCTGTGTTCTGCTTCCTCCCTCATGCTCTGGGGCTGCTGGTGGGCGTGGTTGCCTGAGCTCCTGTTGACGCACCTGAGACTCATCCATTTAATCAGCACACCAGTGCCTCAGCCTACAATCAACCCACCTTTAAAGGACCAGCCCAACCTTCCAGTCTCTGCCGGATTGTTGTACCACACAGTATGAACATGCCAGCCTGTTGCCCAGTCTGAACAATCAGCATCTTGTCTGAACCCTTGAATTCATATTAACGTGTTTTTCTGTCTCGACCACAGCATACCTGCCCATGCCTGACTCGGATTCCCTCTTGCGCCACGAAAACCCCTGAGCTCTGGAACCAGGACCACATGCCTCTTCGAACAACCACCCATCCCCAAGCCACACCTGTCTCTCCCTTGTGTTCAATAAATCCTTACACTGCTCATACTCTGGTCTGCGTCTGAGTTTCTGGCCCCGGTCCTGACACTATGACATTATCAGGGTTACTTTCTCAGACTTCAGAAAGCTCCTTGACAGCCACAGAAGACATTATGCAACTGTATTCACAGGCTGAGTATCATTACTCATGACGAGTAAACATTTATGTGTAAAAAAAAAAAACAAAAGGTGGAGTGCCCCTTTAATACGAGTATACACTTGTTTTTGTCATGTTGCTTTTATGTTGAGTCTCCAAGATTATTTATTAGCTTATTTTATCTAAGTGAAACATATCAATAAATATTCAATTTATTGAAGTTATATGCTGGATTGTATTTATTGTATTTTAAAGGCACATGTCTTGATGGGAGTGATGTGCAGATACTTTCAATTGATACAGGGCTGAGCTGTACACTATATCTCTGTCAGACAGATAACACGTTTGAGTTCACGTCATAATACATTTAGGGAAACAATACCTTCTATCTGGTTATACAAAATTCTGTTGTGCTGTGACACAGATGAGCAACAGCGGTGAGAATAAAGAGAAGAAAGAGAAAACAATATAGATCAGTAAAAATGAAATGAATTATATCTGCTATTAAATAATTTTTTGTGGATGTTTTAGGTGTGGATGGATGCTGGCAGTCAGATTTTAGCCTCATATTCCCTTTGTGCAGGATGTTTATAAGCTTTAGGAAGCTACAACAAATATAACAACAACTGCTACAAGTATGGAAAACATTTTCTCTGTTCTTATTTGCATTATATCTGCATTATGTATATTGTTTTATCCACATCGCGTTTAATACAGTGCATGTCCTTCTGTTTGCAGAGACACTTTCTTCCTATGCCTGTTGAACAATTTAACCAGCTTTGTGGCTGGCTTTGTAGTGTTTTCTGTACTTGGCTTCATGGCAAACAAACTGGATGTGGATATTTCTGTAGTGGCGGAGTCAGGTATTGGATTTTTGAATAACTTTTGCACTGAATTTGTTGCTTTAAATTGCTGTAAATTGTGTGATTACTTCTTCAGAATTTTCCTATGAGATGGTCAAAGACGTAGGATTTAGCTTACTACACAATATAACAAACCTGTCATACCAAACAAGTAAAACAGAATGAGAACATGCAGTGATTTTAAAATACAATGCAATCAGTGCAAATATCTGCACACAGGCAAATCAGCTCCAACATAAACCCAACCTTGGTTGCCACCTGGTGGCCACTTATAAGTAGCAGCATAGCCTACAACGTCTATTGTCCAAATATTTATTTATAAACGTGAGCATTTTACTGCCATGTGTGAACTGATTGATTGCAGGCCCAGGACTGGCATTCATTGCCTATCCTATTGCCATATCCTTGATGCCTTTTCCCCAGCTGTGGGCTTCATTCTTCTTCATCATGATTATCTTGCTTGGGGTGGACAGTCAGGTGAGATTCATCCACAAAATGATCTTTGATAGATGGAATTTAATCTAGGGGTAGAGCATATAAATGATTCTTTCTTTACTAATACCTTTATATGAAAATTAAATTAAGTTGCAATATGAAAACACCATCGTAAAAGAATATAATCTGTGTTATAGTTTGTGTATCTGGAGAGTCTGGTCACATCCATATCAGATATGTTTCCATTCTTCCACATTGGACATAGACATAAACTCCTTCTGCTTGCCATCTGTGTTGGATGTTTCTTTGTTGGCCTTCTGATGGTCACTGAGGTGAGGCATCTGTGTATTGTATTACTGTATTATTATTGTGTATGATTAGGCTAACTAACAAAATAATTTTTGCCATTCTACAGATACTGCTGTGTGTACATCTATCAATTAATTTTTGTTTCTTCTCTCTGTAGGGTGGACTTTACATATTTCTGCTATTTGGCTATTACGCCTCCAACGGAATATAATGTTTTTTGCCATTGTTGAGTCTGTCTGTATAGGATGGGTGTATGGTAAGGATACACATTCTTTAAAGATCAATAATCTATTCAAATGAAAGGGGGTAAAATGAAAGCAAAACCAAGGAGCTGATAAGCTGGAAAGCTGAGGTGGAGCAGGTGCACAGTTTTAGGTTCCTGGGAATCAGTGTCACAGAAAACTTGTCATGGTCATGTCTTATCTCCACCTGGTTATGAATGCTCAAATTCCCATACCAAGTTTTTAACAATAGAAAAAAATCCTGATTGGAAATAATACAAGCTGGCATGGGATGTGTATGGCCCAGAAAAGGAGGGCTCTGCAGCGGGTGATTAATGGAATATCTTGGTACCCAAAAGACAGTACCCACCCCAGCCACAGTCTGTTCACCCTGCTGCCGCCTGGCAAGAGATGCAGGAGTTTCTGCTGCGCTACCACCAGACTTCAGAGCAGCTTTTTCCCCCAGGCTGTGAGACATTTAAATTCATCCCCCTCAATACATACAAAGTTTTTTGCATAGACTGTATATAAGAAGTGGACGTAGTCATCGTAGCGTCACCCCTTGGTTTGTGGACTGCCGTTTTGAAGCCTCAGGTTTGGCCGATCGGCCTGTCAGTGCCAAATCCGTACTGCCTGCCAGATCCATTCTGCACATGCGCAAAAGTTGTTCTGTTATTCAAAGAAGGTTACCGCAAATCTGCCTATTCAAAATGATCCAACTAAATCTTTGAAATCAAGATAACAAAATGTTTTTTAATCACTGGAGAGTGTACACTATGATGTAATAGGAATATACTTAAGATATGACCTCAACAGCCCATTTTTAGTTTCCGGTCTATACAGGGCATCTCATACAGACGAGCCCGGTGGCGTCTAATACGCATGCTGAATGGTACCTATTGCATCAAATACTCTGATCAAATAAAACTTTGTTAGCCTTTCTGAAAGCGTCAGTATTTGACGCCCTGAGATGAGAACAGACAACAACACACGAGTAATTGTGAACAGGCACATTTGTGGTAACCCTCTTTGACAGACAGGACCACTTTTGCAAATGTGCAGATAGGGATCCGGCAGACAGCACGGATTTGGTACCTAAAAGGCCACCGCCATGTTGATTTTTTGCAACCAGAGGCCCCGGACGAGATCATATTTGGATGAGACGGTGAAGCTAACGGCCATGTGTGGAGCTTGCTAGCTAGGTGCATCTGTAATTCACGTTAACTGTCATTTTAACAGGGCTCACAATTTTGTCTAGCAAACAACAGTCTTAAACTAAATGTACTCACCAGAGAAAGTGAACAGCCAACTCCTAATAAGCTTTTATTTATATTTAAATTTACACAGTGCCGTGGGTATGAGTCACTCTAGTTGACTTGTCAATCACAGATAATCCTGCCCTGAAGCATACTCTGCTTTATGGTCTATTTTCCTCTAAATGGGACCATAATTTACTAAATGAACATCATGTTATATTGAAGAAGACATGAAACTTCAATATCAATAGTTCTTTTTGCAACCAGAAGAGTCGCCCCCTGCTGGCCGTTCGATAGAATATAGGTTTAAGGGACTTTTTTGTTATGTTTTGCTCTGTATTGTTTGTGTGTGCATGTAGCACAAAGGGACTACAAACATACATTTCGTTATCCACCCTTGTGTTTTACTGGTGGTGAGGGTAAAATGTCATGTGATTGTAACTTCCACTCAATCCAATACATGAATTCACGTCTGTGAACAGTTTCGTCAAAAATTTACGTTGTTGCAGGGCTTTGCTTCGTATTGAATTACATTGTAAAGGTGTTCGCGATATTGTGTTAAAAGGCAGGGTAGGTAAGTTTGAGATTTTGAAAGTATCCAACAGAGAAACTCCCACCCCCTCCCTTAATGTTATTACTTTTTTTTTTATTGTTTACTGACTACAACAACTAACTACAACTCTGCTTCAGCCATCAGCTCATCTGTGTCATGTACATTTACCTGGTGTGTAATGTGGACACAGAAGTCCTGTTAGAGAACAACAAACACCTGTTCAATAAAAATATCTAATCATGTTGATGAATGTTCTGTCCAGTTACACCGATCTTTCCAATTTGGGGTTCTAACAACTATATATTTCTTTAAAGGCCAGAATCTGAGGACTGTGAACAAAATCCAGACTACAGTGTTTCCATGCACCACACAAGGCTGACCTTCCAGACCCATGACAGAGTTTGTAGTGTGGCAATGTGGAGCACTTAGACACAGAGTCGTGATACTAAGTTGCTGTTTCTGGAAGATATGCAACTGTTATCCTGATCCACCAGGACAATACAGAGGTTTAATCCTAGCAGGGTGTAAAATGTAATGTCACTAACTGCTACACAAATAATTCCCTCCACTGCGTGGATAAATACCTGTACATTGTTAGTTTTATGTCCAGGAGGGTAGAGAAAATACAAAGAAATTTTTCCCTGTTCTGGATAATATTTTCCTTATTTTTTAAATAAAACATTGAAAATGATAAATGCCTTTTCTTTACACTTGCAGCACAAACAATCAAGCAACTACATTTATGTCTTATGTCTGAAATAATGACATCCAAATGTGGTATAACACTTGTTTATTATATACCACTAAAACTACAACCTATATCACAGATATTTTTAAAACATCAATAAAAATAAGTACATACAGGAAGAAAGACAAGGTGTCTCCAGATGTATCTTGACTGATTATGAAGACAGTTCAGACTTTACACGTAGCATCGTATCACTGCTGTGGAGATGATTAAATATATCACAGTCACCTCTCTGACATGGTTACCACATTTTAAAACCAACCATATTACTTTTTGATTTATATTTTGCTGTATCTAGCAACACAGTTGGGGCAGGGACACCTGTCTGAACCCCATGTTGACGGGCATCATCAGGTCTCCTGGTACTGCTTCTATTCAATTCAATTTTATTTATATAGCGCCAAATCACAACAACAGTTATCTCACAGCGCTTTTCATAAAAGAGCAGGTCTAGACCGTACTCTGATGCCATTTACAGAAGCCCAACAGTTCCTACCAAGAGCAGCACTAGGCGACAGAGGCAAGGAAAAACTTCCTTTTAAGAGGCAGAAACCTCGAGCAGAACCATGGCTCAGGGTGGGCGGCCATCTGCCTCGACCGGTTGGGGTGAAGGAGAGAGAGAGCGAGAGAGAGAGAGAGGGCAGGAGAGGAACAGAGAAAAAGAGAGGGATGGAAGGAGAGAGAGGGGAGGGAGGCAGCCTACACAATATACACACACAGAGGTACAGACAGTAAAGGTGATGTTGCTATAGACTAAATGAAAAATGGTATAGATATTTATAGTAGTGTTAATGATGACAATCGTAATGTTAATGATTATAATAACAATAATAACAATAAGACTAGCAACAATAGTCGTTGCAGCAGAGGGTGTCGAGCAGGAACACGGGGGCAGCAGGTGACCCGCAGCCACAGATCCAGACTCCACAGCTCCAGAGCCAGAAACACCTGCAG
>NC_060155.1:20069761-20079637 GCF_021292245.1 Micropterus dolomieu
ACTATTGCTCTTGTGGTTTTAATTTTTATGAGGTTTTTATGCACAGCTCCTCTTCTGTTTACCTTTTTAAATAATTTCGATGGTCGGGGGGCAGACACCGTCACTATAGGATTTTCACTAACTCCTGAAATGGAGGAGCAGAGAAGTGTGTTAGACTGCGACTCTGCGTAGGGTTTTGGGTGGGTAACTGCTGAATTAGAAGGGCAGAGAAGTGTGTTAGACTGCGACTCTGCCTCCTGGTCTCAACTCTGGGTTGTCATGGATTTGGTCGACTAATAAACTTGGCCAGATTTCTAGAAATGAGAGCTGCTCCTTCCCAAGTGGGATGGATGCCGTCTCTCCGAATCAGACCAGGTCTTCCCCAGAAAGTCTGCCAATGATCTACAAAGCCGACATCGTTTGCTGGACACCACCTCGACAACTAGCGGCGGAATGACGACATGCGGCTATACATGTCATCACTGGTCAGATTTGGTAGGGGTCCAGAGAAAACTACGGTGTCCGACATTGTTTTTGCATATGTACACACCGACTCAACATTAATCTTAGTGACCTCTGATTCGCGTATCCGGGAGTCATTACCGCCGACGTGAATAACAATCTTACTGTATTTATGTTTATCCTTAGCCAGCAGTTTCAAATAAGACTCAATGTCGCCCGCTCTGGCCCCAGGGATGCACTTAACTATGGCCACTGTCTTCGCTAACTTCACGTTTATCAAAATGGAGCTGCCAATGATCAGAGTTGGTTTCTCAGCCGGTGTGTCGCTGAATGGGAAAAATCTGTTAGAAACGTGAACAGGTTGATGGTGCCCTGTGGACTTTGAATGCTTACGACTATTCCTCCTTCGGACAGTCACCCAGCCACCCCTCCTTCCTGGCTGCACAGGAGATGCCGGGGGGCAGGTACAAGAGGCTAACTCAGGCCGTTCTGCAGCGACTACCGGGGACTGGCTAGCTACAGTAGCTAAAGACTGATCTACCAAGGTGCGGAGCCGGACTTCTAAATCACTGAGCCTCGCCTCCATGTCTACAAATAAACTACACTTATTACACGTACCATTACCGCTAAAGGAGGCAGAGGAGTAACTGAACATCTGACACACCGAGCAGGAGAAAGTAGGAGAGAGAGAGAGGGAGAAGGAGAAGCCATCGTTAGCTACTAAGCTAAAGTCGCTAACGGCTAAGCTAAAGTACTGTAGCGTTGGCTACCAAAACTTTAGAACAACTATGAGATTGAACAGCAGTCACTAAAAGATGGAAAGAACTGTGAGTGCTTAGGCAAAATTACTGTAAGAATAAGTGTTTAGCGGACAGTTGGCTGCTGTAATCTAACAAATGTAACTGTTATTTAGCGAGAGCAGCACAACACGGTACCAACACACAAGCATCGGAAACGGAAATGAGTCGACACGCTTACCGCAGTACGTCAGCAGTACGTCAGCCGTCAGAGTGATAACCTGAGATGGCTCCTAGGCATCTCCTCAGTAGTAGACAACCTTAGGAGGATGGCACTCTGGAGGTCTGCAATGTAACTGTAGTCCTTCTCCACCTTCAATGAGTACAAGCTTCACTAGTTTTATCCATTTATTTATATATGGATTTTATTTTTTTATTTTTTGTTTTTTATTATTACGTCTTTTTCTGTATAACTTGTCAAGCACTTTGGTCAACTCTGGTTGTTTTTAAATGTGCTTTATAAATAAACTTGACTTGACTCGACTTCCTGGACTTTTTGTTGTACACCTTGCTGTACCTGATAATACAGAAAGTAGGGTAAGCTTAGTGAAAAGTTTGTAACACCTGACATTGTTCTCTTATAGAGTAATTAGTAAAATATTTCCACATAAAATGCAATCAATAACAATAAATCTATCTGTATTCCTCATACTGTTTAATATTTTTTGACTCATCACTTATAAATGTATTGAGTAAAATGCACAAGAGTACTCATAATGCAGCATACTGAATTGTGTCATCAACTTTTCTCTGGCTGGTCTGTGGACATGGTGGTTGTAATCCAGGCCAGCCAGCATGGTCCGATCAGCGTATACTGGTGAGAAGCACAGGGTGTTGGAAGACTGCAGGTGACCTGAGGGCGCAGTAGAAATAAAACATACAGGATTTTTTACTTCTGGTAAAATAAGTAATGGCATAACACAAGTTACAGTAAAAGGTTTTCATACAGTAGGTTTAGCTACAAACAATGTCAAAACTATTATAGGTCGCTTTTATACTAGAAACACAGATACTTGGGGACCTTTAGCCATCATTGTTTATGTACACTAACGTTGAAATGTCATTCTCAGAACTACAAACACACAGCTACATCATGTCTAAGAGTGTAACATACAGTCAAACAACACCTGCAGACACAAGATAATCACACAATCAGATTAGATACAAGGTAAAGATAGGTGTAAACATAGTATAATAAACCTAGATGGTAAATAACTAAACCGGCGCAGTCTACAACTACATTGTCCTAGTTAACAGCTCACCTACAGCTAGATATAATTCATCATCTCTACTCTGGCTCCTACACCAGCCTGCACTCTTAGCAACCGTTAGCTGTATGCTAAGTAGATAACTACGTTTCCTAGCGATGAAAGTAACTATTACCATCAAAATGATAAAAGCCAGATTACCTGTCCAGCAGAAATAAAGCCACCATGGTGTAACTTTTCAGCCCCTTGATGTTCCTCAGTTGTCAGTCACTATCGTTGAAAAGCCACACAGACATTACCCTCCGGTCTGAGAGAGCTGACCGGGTGCGCCCATGTGGGCAGCTCCAGCAATGTGTCTAAAACTGGTCACAAGAGTGACAGTCAGCAATGAGTGGCTGTGTTTACTGCAGCCCTGAGAAGACTACAGACAACCGATTTTTATACTCGCTTTTTCAGAGCACCTAACTTTTTAATATGTATTGGTGTATAAAGACAGTTTCAACAAATATGACAAAAAGTGTTTTAGAAGCAACTTGCTTACCCTGCCTTTAACCTCTGGAACAAGCCTTTCTGAAATCCCCAGCACCTCCAAGAAGACATGAAAGAAATGGCCTAAAATAAATGTCTGTGTCCAAGGTGCTGATCATTACTATGAAAACATTAAGGACATGATTGGCTACCAGCCTTCACCTTATATGAAATATTGCTGGAAATACATCACGCCAGCCGTCTGTACGGTGAGTAAACTATTTGAATTTCCATATTTCAGATATGTGAGGAAATTATTTGTTTAAAATATGTTTTTAACAAAATATTTTGGTGTGAATAATTCTTAACATACAGATATGGATAATACTGGTTGCGGATTATTATTTCTCTTCACAGTGCACTCTGCTAATCTCTTTGA
The DNA here is from genome assembly GCF_021292245.1 of Micropterus dolomieu. Taxonomy (NCBI): domain Eukaryota; kingdom Metazoa; phylum Chordata; class Actinopteri; order Centrarchiformes; family Centrarchidae; genus Micropterus; species Micropterus dolomieu. The sequence goes on from NC_060155.1 coordinate 20,073,115, forward strand.
TCAAGTTTACACCACTCAAGTACAACACCTACCAGTACCCCTGGTGGGATTACAGTCTTGGGATATTCTTTGCTATCTCCTCAACTCTCCTTATTCCTCTGTGGGTGCTTTACATTGTGACTATAACACCCGGCACTCTGAGACAGGTAATGTCATGTGAAACCAATGTGTTGTGGCATGGGAGACACTGAGTTTCCTTCAGAGCTTTTCTTGTCAAACATTTTGTCTTCCTCATTCTTAACTGTCCACTGAGCGAATATATTTTCAAGTCATGTAATTGGTTTACCAATTCCTATTCAACATTTCAGTCTTTGAAGAGCGCCTGCCGGTTTGGTCCAATAAATGCATGTGAATTAGTTTTGCACTAATAAGGAAATGCTTGAAACACCAAGAGATTTACTTAAAGCAGAAATTTCAGAAGCAGCAAAAGCGGGTTTATCAAATAACTTTAAAGATGGCTCCATTCAGTTTACAGCAGTATGACTAACACTGTGCAGCCAGTATTCATGTAAATAGTTACACCTAAAGTTAAAATGTCTGCAGATAAAACAGTTTATGTGACATTTTTTGGTTGTTTCACACAGTCTGAGAATTGTAACCATATGAGCTAAGTGAAAATTATTATATATTTTTGATTACTCTAAATTATTCCTATTAAGCCTGAATAGAATCACCACTCTGCACACGGCATAATAATGTATGAAAAATTCTGAATTTAAATCTTACTAATAGATTATACTTTCTGTTTCCATCCCTCCTCACAGAGTATTAGGGTTTTGTGTTCTCCAACAAACCAGATCAGTGCATCACCAAACAAGACTCACGGGCATGAAATGCCTCAGGCACGCGCAGACATATGTGCTTTAAAAGTGAATGAAAGTCCAGTTACATTGGAACAGTGCCCGAATGAAAACACCAACACTGGAATGTGATGACACAGGTGATACCATGTAAGGCAGTGCGGCAGAGGCTCACAACAACACACAATCACTGCTATTTCATTGTTGTGTTTTGTATATATTTATTTTATTTGTGCTGCATGAGTTTAATTAGAGAAAGGATCCACTAAATCTATTATTGGTTGACTGTGTAGACATATGTAAATGATAAATGGACTGCATGTATATGGCGTTTTTTAGTCTATTGACTCAAAGCACTTTACAACATTCACCCATTCACACACACATTCATACATTGATGGCACTGGCTGCCATGCAAGGTGCCAACCTGCTCATTAGGAGCAGTTAGGGGTTCAGTGTCTTGCTCAAGGACACTTGAACACTCTCTCAGGAGGAGCTAGGTATCAAACCAGGAACCTTGAGAGCATTACTAGATGACCACTCTAATTCCTCAGCCATGTCATAAGTGCACTTGGGAGGTGTAAGGTGTATGTTGGTCATTTTGTAGTTGGGTGAGGCAGTCAGGTGATGGGCAAAGGATGGAAATTCTGACAGCCTCTGGTGGATTAGTGGAGAATGACAATGAATGTGTTTGAGGAAGTGGGAATGTTGCTGGAGGGACAGACAGAGAGGCAGATAAAAAATCTTATTATTTTATTTTGTTATATTATTATTTGATGTAGAATAGTATTAACAATAGAAGTAGTAGTAGTGCAGAAGAACACACTTTTACTTTTTTCACAATATATAAGGTTTTTAATTAATCAAATTTAGACTGTCAAACGTATTGGTAACTTCTGATTTTAGATGCATACACAATTACCACGGACCATTTTTTAAAAAGTGGAAGTGAAAGAATTAAGATTAAGGGAAACGCCCACGTACTTTCCATGGAAGTTCCCCACCCATGTCCATGGTCTAAGTTACAGCCATGCTAACTTTGTGTCCTGGACAATATTTGTAAAGAAAATATGTGTGAATTTTATCCATATTTTGAGTTTTTAGTTCATAAAAAGTTATAACACCTGCCTTTGAAAGCAGCAATTTTGTCAGATCAATGTTTTGTGTTTACTGTATTTGGACTGTGATGGAAAGAATTATCCATAATATTAATCATTGTATGGAAATGCACTCAAGGCTTTTTAAAGCATATTATAATAAAGTCCTTTAATCTTTTAATCCTTCCACTGTTCTTGTCATTTTGTCCCTATACATCACATGATTATTTGTTTTGCTCCTATGCGACTTCGCATGTGTAGTGCATATTTATGTATCTACTGTATGTGTGCATGCACATAAAGCTCAAAATATATCTGTATTGATGTGTGCCACCCTTCAGACAATAAAACAGTCATCAATCAATCAGCTGATGTTTATTCATCAGTTTTGACATTGTTGTGAATAATTTTAGAGTATTATAGCCTAAATTGTTATCATTAATTATTAGAGCGAAGGTGGTCTACATTGTCATCATTTAAAGTGTTATTTTATAGTGTAAAGTTAGGATCACAGTGTTAAAACTCTATAGCTCCAAGTGTGTGCGCTCCTTTTTGTATCTAACTGCCCAGGCTCAGCAGTAGCACGCATCAAAAACACCAGCAAAGGAAAATATAGAAGCAGCATCAATATAGTTCATCACAGTAAGCCTATGTGAGCTTAGAGTGAACTTGCTTATAGCCTATGTGAACGTCTCGGGTTGCGTATGTAACCCTTGTTCCCCGAGAAGGGGAACGAGACACTGCGTCGGTGACGACACTATGGGAACGCCTCTGGGCGTGGCAGGGCTGAAATCATGAATGAAACTACTCCAATCCTATTGGCGTTGCTAGAACGGTAGCGTGTGACGGCGTAACTGGAGACGTATATAAGCACGCCGGCACACCGGACACATTAGCTCTTTGCTAATGAAGCAAGGCACTCCAGGCGGGGTGAGGTGTAGCGGACCGACGCAGTGTCTTGTTCCCCTTCTCGGGGAACAAGGGTTACATATGTAACCCGAGACGTTCCCCATCGAGGGAACTCGAACTGCGTCGGTGACGACACTATGGGAACGAGAATACCCACTATGCCACGCTGAAGCCTCCGCCTGCCCCCCAGTGTGCAGTAACCCATAGGCACGACTAAGAGGAGAGCGCACGGGTGCTGGGTGCAGAAGGAAGGTCCAGACTGTAAAACCGGATGAAAGTGTGAGGAGTGGCCCAGTCAGCTGCCTCACACAATCCTGGAGCGAATCCCTAGAGGCCGCCATGCCTCGAGTAGAGTGCGCCCTTACGGCCATAGGTGAAGGTAACCCGCGCACCTGATAGGCCAGGGAAATAGTCTGAACGATCCAGTTGCTGATCATGTGTTTAGAAGCGGGCAGCCCAGCCTTGGGGGACCTGAAACACACCAGCAACTGGTCTGCTTTCCTCCACCGGGAGGACCTCAGAGTGAAAATACTCAGTGCTCTGACCAGGCAAAGCAGATGAAGTCTCCCGTCCTCCGCCGTCACATGAGGTGGGGGATGAAACGCCTGCAGCACCGTAGACCCTGCCAACCTGGACGGAACCTTAGGGACATAGCCAGGGGTGCAGGATGGCTCTGACCCTCTCCAGGGCAAACTCCAGGCATTGAGGAGAAACCGAAAGTGCCTGGAGATCCCCCACCCTCCTCAGAGAGGTGATTGCGAGGAGAAAGGCCATCTTAAGGGTCAGGTGCTTGGCCTCAGCCGACTCCAGGGGTTTGAAGGGGGCCTCAGCCAGCGCTTCGAGAACCACTGCCAGGTCCCAAGTGGGAACCCTGGAACGAGTCACGGGTCTCATCCTCCGGGCTCCACGGAGAAAGCGCACGACCAGTGGAAGCCTCCCCAGAGGCCCATCCCTCAGAGGGGCGTGGAACGCTGCCATGGCAGCCACATACACCTTGAGTGTGGATGGGGAAAGGCCAGCAGAGAAATGGTCCTGGAGGAACTCCAGTACCATAGTCACCGGGCAGGTAACTGGGTCCACCGCCCGTTCTCTACACCAGGTGGCAAACACATTCCACTTCAGGCCGTACGTCCTTCTCGTGGACGGGGCTCTGGAGCTGAGCAGCGTCTCGACTGTTCCCGCCGTCAAGCCCGCCTCAAGGAACTGGGCCCACTCAGGGGCCAGACCCACAGTCTCCACAGGGCGGGGCAAGGGTGAAAGACCTGGCCTGAGACAGCAGGTCCCTCCTCAGGGGGACCTGCCATGGTGGGCCCTCGAGGAGCGACATTATGTCCGAGAACCACACTCGGGCCGGCCAAAACGGGGCTACTAGCAGTAGGCTGATACTGTCCTGACAGACCCGCTCCAGAACCCCCGGGAGCAGAGCGACTGGGAGAAAGGCATACAGGCGCAGCCCCGGCCACGTCTGCACCATGGCATCCAGCCCCAGCGGGGCTGGGGGCGAGAGGGAGAACCACAGGGGACAGTGCGTAGTCTCTCAAGACGCAAACAAGTCCACATCTATGGGGCCGAACCTTTCGCATAATAACTCCAACACCTGGGGGTGGAGTCTCCATTCCCCGGGCCTCAGCCCCTGTCTCCACAGCAGGTCTGCTCCCTGATTCTGGGTCCCAGGGACGTACATCGCTCTGAGGGACAGCAGTCTCTGCTGGGACCACAGGAGGATCTGATGTGCCAGTTTGCATAACGGGCGCGAGCGCAGACCCCCCTGGTGATTCAAATAGGCCACCACCGCCGTGTTGTCGGTCCTGACAAGGACGTGGCGACCACGGAGAGCGGGCGGAAAACTCCTCAGAGCTCTGAAAACCACCAACATTTCCAGGCAATTTATGTGCCAAGAGAAATGATGCTCCTGCCTCTCGCCCCCACCCCGCGAGTGAGGCGTCTGTCGAAATAATTGTCCGGCGACATGACGCTCCCAACATGGGACCCTGGGACAGGAACCAAGGCTTCCTCCATACTGACAGGGAACGAAGGCACCTGCTCGTAACCCGTATCAGACGGAACAGATTTCCCCTCGGGGGGGTTACCCTTGGATTTTAACCACCACTGCAGGGCTCTCATGTGCAGCAGGCTAGACGGGATTACGCTGGACACTGCCGCCATGAGACCCAACACCCTCTGAAAGTGTTTCACAGTGATGGTGCGGCCTAGCTCCACTCTGGTCACTGAGGACAAAATGGACCCGACGTGTGCAGGCCACAGGTGGGCCTGCATTGTCGTTGAGTCCCACACCACCCCTAGGAACGTAGTCCATTGGCCGGGCGTCAGCACACTCTTCTTCGCGTTGAGCCGCAGCCCCAAACGCTGAAGGTGGGCGATGACGACATCTCGATGCCGAACCGCTAAATCCCGAGACTGAGCCAAAATGAGCCAGTCGTCGATGTAGTTCAGTATGCGGACGCCTTGGAGCCTCATCGGGGCCAGAGCTGCATCCATGCATTTGGTGAACGTGCGAGGTAGAACCCGATACTGGTACACCGCGCCCCCGAAGGCGAACCTTAGGAACTTCCTGTGAGAGGGACGGATGGAGATGTGGAAATATGCGTCTCGCAGATCTATCGTGACAAACCAATCCTTGGATTGGATGTGACTGACGATGGCGGGGATGGTGAGCATCCTGAACCTGAATCTCCTCAGAGATTGGTTCAGGGACCGCAGATCTAAAATCGGACGCACTCCTCCGTCCTTTTTGGGAACTATGAAGTATCGGCTGTGGAACCCGGACTCCCTGACTGGCGGGGAAATGAGTTCTATGGCCCCTTTCTCCAGCAGAGAGCGAACTTCTTGTCCCAACACCGGGGGGGGGGGGCGGCTTCTCAGGACTTCTTCCCCCGACCCCGGCGAGACTGGGGTCGGGGCTGTGGGCGAGAGCGCCGCCTCGAATACTCGGTGCACTGAGGGGGACCCTTAGAAGAGACACTCTGCCTCTGGCTCTGGCAGTAGGAGCTGGATGACGGCTGGGACCGTCTCTCTGCAGCCGTCGCCATCCTGGACCCAGACCGACGCGGGAGATGCTGTTGGAACGCCTCCCCTTGCGTCCTGGCATGCTGAAACCTGCTGACGACGGCGTCCACCGCCTCGCCAAACAGGCCAGAGGTCGCGACCGGTGCGTCGAGCAGGAAGGTCTTCTCCCTCTCCTGGATGCCCGACAGGTTGAGCCACAGGTGCCGCTCCGTGGCCACTAGCGCCGACATGGAGCGGCCAATGGCGCGGGCTGTCTCCTTTGTGACTCGGAGAGACAAGTCCGTAGCTCTGCGGAGCTCAGTGTTACAACCCAGCTCGTTAGGGTAGGGCAGTAACAAGGTATTTGGGTTAAATTAAGGTGGTAAGGACAACTGAATTCAGGTTGAGTCAAAGTTTAATTAAATGAGTGGTCTTCAAAAAAAACACAACAAAAGGAGGCTATGTAGGTACTGACAATAAAACACTTAACAAAAGGAGGTCAGTACCTACATGCTGTACAGGAATGTAGTGTAACCAAACAAACAATTTTCCCCCTTAAAGGGTGCCTCTTACATTCTGTAGCTCACAAAGGTTTTTACTGACAAGAGTCACTTAAGCCGGCAACCAACAAACAGATCAGATTTAAACACTCAAGTCATTCACAGGGGTACACAACCAACAACAAGGCAAACTGATCACTGGCTCACAGTC
>NC_060155.1:20079737-20129097 GCF_021292245.1 Micropterus dolomieu
CAGGAACAAACTGTCACGCAATGATGCTTCATAGTCATCGGGGCTAATGTCATGGGAGCGTGCGCGAGTTACAGCGCATGCAGGAAACACATTCGGGGGGGTCTGATCTGAGGTCTGGATCCCATCACACTGAGGGCGATCCAGAACTTCTAATGTGGGAGTTACCTTACCTCCCGCAATATTGTTCCCCATCAGGAGCATGATACCGGGGATTGGCAGTTCAGTACAAACCGCTACTGGGAAGAAACCAGTAGCCAGGGAGGACTGAATATGGACGCGGTGCACTGGCCGTGGCACGTAACCCATCTCCACTCCCCTAAGGACAGAACTGTAGTGACAGGCAGAGTTATCAGAGAAAGGCAAAACTGAAGAAAGGATTACAGATTGCGAACATGCAGTATCTCTCAAAGCACATATTGGGCGTTTATCAGCTGACTCTCCAGTCAGTGACACAAAGGCATCAAACATGAATGGCTTAAAACAGTCATCAATTTTCTGGTCAGACAAGTAAGTGTTCACACCACGATCTGCTTTAATCAGTCCTACCCCTTTTGGTTGAACAGAGCGTGAGGACTGCTCTCTGCGTTTTAGTGTCAAGCAATTTGCAATGACATGGCCAACTTGGTGACAGTAATAGCACTCCCGTTCCTCTTTAAGCCCACGTGGTTTTGATGGTCTAGGAGGAGAAGGGGGATGCGAAACAGCAGAGACTGGAGGAAAAACAGACTTATGAGTTAACACATACTCATCTGCCAGTACAGCAGCAGCAGAAAGTGGGCTCACTTTCTGTTCATTCAAGTATACAACAATACACTCAGATAAACAGTTCTTGAAATCCTCTAGCAGGATCAGTTCTCTCAAGGCATTGACGTCATTTACCTTACATGTTGTGCACCATTTATCAAATAGAGTTCCCTTCTCACGGGCAAACTCAACATAGGTCTGAGTAGAGGTTTTCTTGTGACCTCGAAACTTCTGTCGGTACGCTTCGGGCACAAGTTCATAGGCATGTAAGATAGCTGTCTTAACGATTTCGTAATCTAAGCTATCTTTAACGGGGAGTGCGGCCATGGCATCCTGCGCTTTACCATGCATTTTACACTGAAGCAGAAGTGTCCATACTTCACGTGGCCATTGTAAGGCAGCCGCAATCCTTTCAAATACATTGAAATAGGAGTCAACTTCATTATCCCGAAATACAGGTACCATAGCCAAATGCTTACTGATATCAAACGCTACATTGGGGGAGCTGGGGGAAGTGGTGGAAGGTGGTGACATACCTGAGCCTCTAGGAGCACTCCGTTCTATATCAGAAGTCTCAAGCTCGCGCTGTCTCAGTCTCACTGCCCTCTCAGTCTCAGCTTGCAGTTCAATCTTCCTCATTTCCAACTGGAGCTGGAGCTGGGCTTGCGCCTCCCGCTCATGAGCTTCCAACTGCAGCCGAGCCAGGCGGACCTTTAACCTGGCCTCAGTATGGCCAGTACTGCTCGGTGGGGAAGGGTCGTACTTAGGCAGAGTAAACGGGGTCTTTGCTCGCTCCCCTGCCTTGTAGACTTTCCCAGAGCCTGAGGGCGTCTCATTACTCGGGCCAACCCCTGCTTCTGCTGAGGAACTGGGGAGAGACACAGACTCCAACTGCTCTGTTACACTAATCACACCTTGTTCCTCCAATCCACCAGTCACCCGTTCCCTAATTTCTTTTTTAAGCATGGACCTGATAAGGGGGATGTTGAAGTGAGTCGCTATCTCCACCAAATCATCCTTTCTACATCTGTGTATTTGTTCAAGAGTAGGATGTGTTACAAATTTTTCTAAACTAAATTTTTCTGCCATCGTGCTCAGTAACCAGCAGGACTCCCCGAGGCAGACAGCCACTTACCTACTAGTCAAAAAGGGGAGCTCAACAAACTCTCAATCAATTAAACTTTGACAGTCCAGATTCCAGTATCCAGCGACAATTACCAAATACACAATTTTTATTTATATCCCGGACGAGCCCCCACTTTTGTTACAACCCAGCTCGTTAGGGTAGGGCAGTAACAAGGTATTTGGGTTAAATTAAGGTGGTAAGGACAACTGAATTCAGGTTGAGTCAAAGTTTAATTAAATGAGTGGTCTTCAAAAAAAACACAACAAAAGGAGGCTATGTAGGTACTGACAATAAAACACTTAACAAAAGGAGGTCAGTACCTACATGCTGTACAGGAATGTAGTGTAACCAAACAAACAATTTTCCCCCTTAAAGGGTGCCTCTTACATTCTGTAGCTCACAAAGGTTTTTACTGACAAGAGTCACTTAAGCCGGCAACCAACAAACAGATCAGATTTAAACACTCAAGTCATTCACAGGGGTACACAACCAACAACAAGGCAAACTGATCACTGGCTCACAGTCGCCTGGAACTGCAGGAACACAAACTATTTGTAGGCCAGCTGGTGTTGATTGGTGAGTTCTGGTTGGCAGGTTCAGTAGGATCCTCGGCCACACCAATCAGACGCCAGCAAACAGCAACCAGGAAGTGGGTGGTTCCAGGTCCAGGGGAACCAATCCTCGACAGGTGCTTGCCGTGGGGATTTGCATACAGCTCAGAGAACTCCAAAACACAACTACTCTAAGGCAGCCAGCGGCGGCCGTAACATCAGCGATGTCCTCCTCAGAGGAGTCCCCTCCCGAGTCCATGTCCTTCAGCCGGTCGGCCTGGTATGCCTGCAAAACCGCCATCGTGTGCAGGCTCACACCAGCCCGGCCCGCCGCCATGTACGCCTTGCCCACCAGAGCAGATGTCACATGACATGGCTTGGTAGGCAGCACCAGCTCTTTAAGGGACGCCGCAAGACCGGCGAGAGATAGCTGGCCAAAGCATCCTCAACCCGGGGCGTCATCCCATAACCGAAACCCTTAAACCCCGCGACGTCGCTGTAAACCTGGGAGTACTCAGACGTGCTGAGAAGGGCTTGCCAATCAAGCTGGAGCTTGCCCACTGCCCGTGTCACCACCTCCAAGAGCTCGTCATAGCTTGGCGCTGACTGATGATGTTGCTCCGGCTACCGGAAGTCTTCCTCCTCCATAATGCTGAGCACATCCAGCTCCTCAGAGCCGGACAGCTGCAGCCTCTCCGGGCTCACACCTCGAGCGGGAGAAGCCGAAAAGCGGGCTCCCGAACGGGGGAAGGGGGGAGTCGGAGCCAGCAGACAAGGAACGAGAAAAAGCCTCGGCAGTCCTGATGCTTTCAGAGATGTCGCACTGGGAGCCCCATCACCAAAGCCGCCGCGCCGCCTCAGCGACCGCCGGGCCCGAGCCACGGGGAGAACGTATCCGTACCGTTCTAGCAATGCCGATAGGATTGGAGTAGTTTCATTCATTCCTTTCAGCCCTGCCACACCCAGAGGCGCTCCCATAGTGTCGTCACCGACATAAAAATATAGAAAATCACACAGTAATGAATGACAGCTGGAAAACATTGTTAATTGATAAAATAACATGTGTAAGCAGCTTAACAGAAGAGGATATGAAGTTCACTATAAGGAGAGGAGGGGGCAAACCAGCCCAGAAGAGATATATAAGGCTGTCTGCTGACCACAGGGTTGACACCATCCTCTGACCTGCAGGGATGTTGACTCTTGACCGTCTCCAGAGAAGTTTTTGACTACAAACTTATTGACTATAGTAGAAAGTTAATGGAGTATTTTTTGACGAAGTTTAAAAAGCTGGTGAAGGTGGGGACAAGGCTTAAGTGGCTCAGCCTGATCGTACATCTGATCCAACAACATTTATCTGTGGAGCTGCCCAGAGCACACTGACCTATATTTCCTTATCTCCCGCATATATTTATTTATTGACTGACTAGAACTTTTCAAATAGATGCTGCATGTTCCTTTGTTGGTTTAGTTTGCATCTGACACCTATTGAGCTTGTTGCCCTGTTTATTTATGCGTCTGTATATTGAGAGTAATGTAAAACCAGAGTCAGATTCCTTGGATGTCTACACATACCTGGCAAATAAAAGTGATTCTGAATCTGATTCTTTCTGATTATTGTGTTTTTCATTTAATTATTAAACCCTTCCACTCCTGCATTAGAGCTGCAGCTACACTGTTAGACTAAAAGACAGAAATCACCTGTTTGACAGTGTCTCAGCTACATACAGTGAACTGTTAGGAAAGTTTGTTGCACGTAAATGCAGTAGACAAGCATCCATGGCACTGATTAAATATAAATACAATGTGATGAACACAATTTGAAGACCAGATGGTTGTTCAGAGACAGAATGTGGGTTTATTTGTGGTAAAGTAGCACATGTGAGTGATTATCAGGTTTGTGTGTGTGAGGTGTGCTAGTGCTGCCTCCTTCTGGAGGGTCTTTGAAAAGATCTTTCATTCAGTTTCATCATCTGCCACCATGAAATAAATATGTAAATTAAATTAGGTGAAAAAATAAAGTCTACATAATCTAGACAACCACAGAATAAAAATCATATTACGATAGTTAATATTGTTAACAAGTAGCATCTCAAGCATCAGTAACAGTGAGTTTTTGAGATTTGAAGGATTACACAGATTAATACCCTCTGTCTAATACCCTAATACCTGTTGTATGAGAGTCAAAGGGCCCAGACAGCAAACACTGTGCACAAAGAGATAGTTTCTGTCATGTTTAATGCTCTGTAGTACTAGTAACAGTACTGATATGCTGTGTTTGCAGCCATGCCTTTACTCAGTGAGCTGCCTGCAGCCACCAAGGGGCAGCATAATATCCCATAACATCCAGGGCTTCCCTTCACTACTCTGTGTCATTTCTTTGTGTGATATAAATTGGCCTCACTGAATCCATTAAGTCTAGAAGTGAAACAAGTAATCAATGAGGCTACTTACTTATTTAGGGTATTTTAGGTTACTTATTTAACCTTCTCAGTTCTAAGGATTTTATGATTTTTTAAATGTTTTATATCATTTCAAACTGAATATCTTTAACCTTTGGACTGTTGCTGATATTATACAAACCGAATCAAGAAAATGATGGGCAGAATAATTGATAATAAAATGATAAATAAAAATAACCAGTACTCCAGATGTAGCGTCTCGACTAGGGAAATAAAATCAAACACTGCGCTCTGTTGTTATTATGTTAATATATAATATATAGATTATGATACAATTATGTAGAAAGTTCACTTGTACAAGGTTTCAGTTACAATAAATTGAGAGGTTGAGCTACAACAAAACTAGCCAACCTTAAGAGAAATACATCTCGCGCCAGTCCTTTGGATCTCGCGCGCGGTTTCGGTGGGCTTTAGCACGCTCCACAGCACGGCCAATCAGAGGCCAGTTTCCCGCAGAAGCGTCCCGTTGCCATGCAGTTGTCCTGAAACCTGTCCTGGTCCTGGTCCTGGTCCTGTCCCTTTTTATATGCACACCCATGGTCCTATCCGGCTGCGAGGGTGAGTTCTGCAACAAGTCATTCATTCATCACTTCATTTAATGTTCAATGTAAACAGAGATTATTTCACTTTGAGAGACATATTTCAAAAAGTAGTTTATTTTCTGGATTGAGCTAACATTGCCAGAATTCATTTATGTATTCAAATGAATTGTGTCTTTGTGCAAGGTTTGGGAATATCAGATGTTCATTAGTAGAATCAAAGTTAGCTCTATGCATATTATAGCCAGGCTACTCGGTAGAAACTAATTTTAGTCCAAACGTTAGAGTCCTGCAGGCAGCTTCAGTTACCCGTTGGAGACAGACACGCCTGTTTGCTGTGTGTCTCCAATCCCACTTGAGAGCACACCCGAAACGTTAGCATACGACCAATGAACAGAGCTATGCAAATGACTTGCAGTGTCTCTGACAGTTTTAATGTGAAGTTGCCAGATGCATCACTCAGTTACAGCGCATAGTGGACTAAAGATCAAGTGTGTGTGTGTGTGTGTGTGTGTGTGTGTGTAGTCGAGAAGTTACCAGGATAACTCGCCACTACAATAGGCTACTCTTTGCACTAAAGTGGACTTGGATTTTATGTACAACATGACATTTGAGGAACTAAGTGGGGATTATTCTCAAGAAAGGTAAATAATGTGAATTACGACTAAAGTTGACGCATGTTTAACATTACCGACGTGCCGGTTTATGTGCAGCAACATTAACTTACATGCATTAAATAGATGGATGCACGATAAAGATAATTTCATAGCTATTTCTGTTTTAACTACTTACTTACTAACTGGTGGCAGATGTTAAAATGCAGTAATTGATCAGCTAAGTTAACTGTTCTTCTGTTGGGACTATGTCGCGAGACAAGCTCCACTTTCCGATAAATTAAGTGAGCTAACACTACGACGCTAACGTTACACTCTTGTTAAAGGTGAACAAAAACGATTGAGAAATACTTGATATGGCAGTCTTAAATATGCCGTTTCACTTTCCCGCAGTTGTCAAAACGATTTCAACCGCAAAATTCACAACTGTAATCTGTGTTTTAACGTGATGAGGGACCAACTTGTGCACATCTGCTTGAAGCGACGCCGGGTGGTTAGCTAGCAGTCCAGCTAACAGTAACGTAGCCAGAAAAGAGACGGTGGAAAGTTTTTCTGTGGCAACATTGAAACGGCATTAACATCAACTTATTTGTTTCTGTGTTGCAGAATGGATTCAGTAGCGAAAGCTTTGGAAGAAGTCCTCACCTCTGCGTTACCGCAGGGCTGCATTACAGTCGGAGTCTACGAGGCTGCCAAATCACTTAATGTGTAAGTACAAGGTTATATAACACAGATGTACTGACCTATTGACAGTTGCTCTCACACGTCTTACTAGGCTGCTTAACCCATGTCTAGCAAGACCATGCTTTGTTGAAATATAAATAGACTAAGAGCATGTATTTTCACTTCCTCCCCCTCTTCAGAGACCCTGATAATGTGGTTTTGTGTATCCTGGCCACGGATGATGAAGATGTGAAAGATGTGGCCCTGCAGATCCACTTTACCCTCATTCAGGCTTTCTGCTGCGAGAATGACATCAGCATCCTGAGAGTCAACAACACCCAGCGCCTGGCAGAAATACTGGGTGGAGGGGCAAGTGGAAAACAGAGTGGGGGTGAACCTATGGACCTACACTGTGTCCTGGTCACAGTAAGCATCTTTTCATTATTAATATACATGTTTTATGTCTACACAAATCTTGTAATGTTGTGATTTTATAGCAGATGTTGAGTGTGCATGTGAGTGAAACTCTTAGAGCAGGAACTTGCCAGTACTTGTTCTTGTGCATTTGATAAACATGTATTTGACTCCTCCCTCTGTGACTTCTTGGGAATACCTTGTTTGCTGCACAGATACAGGGAATTTCTGTATCTTAGTGCAATGTAAACCGTGTATGTACATTCAGATAATTTATTCTCTTTTTATTTATACTTTCAGAGCCCACATTCTTCATCGTGGAAGGACCCTGCTTTGAGCAAAGTTAACCGATTCTGCAGAGAGAGCCGCTGTATGGACCAGTGGGTACCCATCATCAACCTGCCTGAGCGATGAACTTTAGCTGCAAAAACTTTGACTCTTATCTGCACAGGAAAAGTGGTGTGAACCCTGATGGACACATTACCACCAGATCAAATTCCAGAGCTCTGCTGACGGGGGGTGGGAGAAAAATTTGAAGGAGAAAAAAAAAGAGGCCCCACTGTCTACATGGGGTGTATTAAAAAGAGAAAAAAAGAGGAATGGATTTCCACTTTGGATAGGACTGTTTGGAGTTGCATCTGTCAGCCTTGGCAACCAAGATGAGATGGCGAGTATCGTCACTTGTCACTTGTATCGTCATGAGGTGGAAATTCCAACAAAAAAGAAGCATGTGTGTGCTTTTTAATGTGAAGCCGGAGACTGTACAGAAGGATTATATCATGTATGTTTGGTAAAGCTTCTGTGACGAGTCAGAAAAGTGGGGAGAAACCAGAAAATGGAGCTGTTGAGTGGACCAAGGCCTCGGCCTCTCTCTGCAGAAACAAAGCACTTGTTGAAACACTGGACCTTTTTGCAATTTCACTTATTTGATTTAAATTGTTAATGTTGATGTTGCTATTGTCATAATTTAAAAAGGGAAGGGCTACACATCCAGTGAAGACATTCTGTGTATTTAGTGTTTCCTATGCCAGCTGGGTTTTTTTGCCACAAATGTAAAATTATTCATTTGTTACAATTTAAGTTATTTCTAATGATATTTAAGTGTATTTATGTTTCCCTTTTTTTACCATAACTATTTGCAAATTCTGAATACGTATGTATTGCTGTCAATAAAAAAATAATTTTTTTTTGGAGCCAGAGCTGCATGTGGTTTCTCTTTTTCATTTCTGGAAATTTTAGCAAAGCCGAGCTGGATTCTGATCTGTAGTGGTTGTAAAGAGGAGTCACGTGCGGATCACAGGGGTCATGTTGGCCTCTGTGGCCTCAGTGCCATCTCTGAGCTGAAGAGAACAATAATCCTCAGCGCTCTCTCTGCGCAAGCTTCTGCCTCGGTCAGCAGGACCACGTTCATTCATCCAAACAGGCTCCCTTTTCACCGATTCTCAGTGATTTGTTGGACAGTTTAGATTGCATTTTCACCAGGTGACTTCTTGCGTACATGTGACAGCCTAGAGCATGTGGCAACTGCACACAAGCTGCACAGTTAAAGAGGACACAATACCAATATTTTACCAACTGCATTACCTAAAGTTTGTAAGGCGACCTTGAGTGTCATGAAAGGCACCATCAAATAAAATGTTTTATTATTATCATTATTATTATTATTATTATTATTATATTATTATTATAAAGTGCTAATAATAGAAGAGTTGTATGTGTGTCACTGAGATAGTGAGGTTACATCAGGTGTTTTCATGCTTCTTGTGTTGTTGGCCGTGTCTGACCTCGGGATTACTGAAGAGCACATGACTGAAACTTCTTGGAAAATTTTGTGAAGGAGACACTGGCATGCAATCTGTTGTGCAAGCTGGTCTGAACTCCTCCCTCTTCCAATTGTGTCACACGCAGGCAGACACAGGTGATCTCTCTAGAGTTGAATGTCGGTGATGTCACTGGGTTGATGTAAGGCAGGCAATCCCCTCTGGAAGTGCAGAGTCATGCTCAGGAGAAGAGAGAAGGCAGAGGCCAGTTCATCTTATCACGTGGGAGAGATCATGTGACAATATTTAATATTGCAAAATTCAATGTGTTATAAAAGCTGGCAGACACCAACTTGGGGTTTCTTTACATGACTTGCAGGTAAGATGAACCGGATGAGCAAGAATATAAAATGGATGGATGGATGGTCAGTTACATTCCTGTGGTTTCAGCACTGTATGAAAGATTGCTTGGCAAGTGACTGGGTTTGTGACGCTGACTTGATGTAATGTAATGTGATCCGAGGGAAAAGGTTATTTTAAGATGGGAGCAGTGGATGGCTGATGTCAGTGTTATCACGCCATTTCCAGGGAAGCTGGACCAAATAAGGTTGAGGTTTGCATACCGTCATTAGTGCCTGCTGGCTGCGCTGCATTGTGTGTCAAAGTTCAAGTGAAGCATTATCTACGCACAATAGAGCAGTCCTTGATGTTCTTATGGTGTAGTTTGAATTTATCAATAACCAATCCTTATAAAGTCTAATTAATGTTAATAAACATCTTATTAATGTTTATGACAGGTATATAAACCATCAACAAGTTTCTAATAAGAGCCTGTAAGTGTCTTATAATCAATAATAAATTAGTTAATTGTACTTTAGTTAACACTTATTTTTGTTTATAAGTATCTTATAAGGTCTTATAAGTGTTTTATTATTTTTTAATTATTTAATTATTCTATTTATGTTAATTAATTAATTAATTAATGCTTATTACAAGCACCTTAAAATAAAGTTTTACCGAATTGTTATATATAGTGCAACCTGGGGAACTTACTGTGCCAAAGAGTAAGAACATACAGAAATCAATGCACCAAACTTGATGTGAAGGAAAAGGAAAATTCCCAGTTAAGATAACGGTATTGCAGAATAAAGGGAAAATCCACTATAAAATAAAAGTTATACTGTGCATAACAGTTTTGATATTCAACAAAAAGAGTATTGACCTGAAAGCAGCCTTTAGACGTCAATCAAAAAATGTCCCAACAGCCAACTAAACTCTAAATATTCACATTTATTACTAAATTCTCTAAACAAAACTGAGCAGGATCTTACTCACCTTTGCAAAAAGCTAATTTATGATGGGCAATGGTGGAGGAAGTATCCAGATCTTTTACTTCACCAACAGTAGTAATACTACAATGTAAAAATACTCTGTAAATGTGCAAGTAAAAGTATTAGCTAAATGTAAGTAAAGTATAAAAATGAAAGTACTTATTTTTAAATAGGAACCCTTTAAGAGTATTAAACCAAGGGGCATCGAAAATTTAACGTTATATTTTATGCTAACGCAAACTTTTAATAAAATGTTTAATTGTAATTAGCACATGGTGACCTCACTTGAATCGCAGCACGGCATTGCACAACTCTAACTTGAATATGTCTAATCAGCACAATCAAAAATATAGCCACATCAGGGCCTTCACATACACTTTGTGCATTGTGTTTTATAAGTTGATCATACCTTTTAAATGTAAAATCAAAGTAACTAGTAGTGCAAAATAAGTGTTGTGAAGTGAAAAGTGCAACATTTGCCTGAAATGTGAAGTAGAAGAA
Source organism: Micropterus dolomieu (assembly GCF_021292245.1). Lineage (NCBI taxonomy): Eukaryota > Metazoa > Chordata > Actinopteri > Centrarchiformes > Centrarchidae > Micropterus > Micropterus dolomieu. Next base: position 20,090,440 of record NC_060155.1, read on the forward strand.
AAGTAGTATAAATGGGAAACACTCAAATACAGTACAAGTACCTCAAAATTGTACAATACTTAAGTAAATGTACTTTGTTGATAATATAAATTAGTTTTGACGCTGGCAATCTATGGGATAGTTGGGTGCAAAGGCAGTTACAGAGTTAAAATGTATTTCTATATCCTGCTGAGCCAACCAGAGGAACAGAGGTGCCACTGCAGCCCACACCCTCCGCTACTCCCTCCCTCCCCTTCCTCTCCCCCACATCAGCACATTCCAACACACTGACACTGTAACGGCCAGGGCAGATTTTCACAGAGAGGCACATGGTCAGTGAGCCGGCCATCCTGCCTCCCTGCCAGCCACTGGCCATATGCCCCCCTGTGATTCTCACATTGCTGCACAATGACAAACTGGGATTACCACAGAGGCGGTGCTCTGGTGGGGGACATGCTTCAGGCCTTCAGGAGCATTCATGCTTACAGAGAATATCCAGGCAGTCTGCCTCATATTTGTGCATAACAGGAATACCTCTGCAGGGGGGTTTTTTAGGTAAAAAGTTAGCTAAAAAGCATGCATTATGATTTATTTCACTGCGTGTGCTATCTTTTCCATTCAGTGAAAGTGTTCTATAGTCTGCACAATGCTAATGCACCTGGCTTTTACTGCGGTGACATTTGATCTTTCCAGGGAAACAGCACAATATGTGAGAAAACAAGAGGAAAGCAAACACTATTCATATTTTAGGCTGCCCTTAACAATAAATAATAGGCGACAATGTTATTTCATCATTAGTCAGTTTTATGTGTGAGAGCTGTCATATCCAGTTCAGTATTTTTGCGATTGTTTCAATAGGTAACCCCAATTATTATTCCTGCACAATCTTCCCATTGTGTGTAGGGAAAATTAAACCAGCTGTTTATACACCAGCTGGACAGAAACAAGGTCAGAGAGACCCAAGTGGCTACCAATGGAGAATGAAAACAGACTCTCAGGCTAGGGAGACGGTTTCCCAAAATAGTTGCTCTACTCTCCAAGAGCGGAAATCAGGGTTTGGTAATTTCTCTAGTTAGCCCTCTTGTGTTCTCTGGTTTCTGACAGCCATGGTGGCCCCGGGTCTCTCATATCCCGAGTGAGATATTAACAATCCATAAATGAGAGGAAACGGCCCCAGATACACTGTGGGCACATCCATCTGGCCAGGTTCCAATTGAATAAAAGACCAAAACAACAACTTTACATCTGAGGTTGAGTAAAAGGTGGTATCAAGACAGCAGTGGTTCTTCCGACTGTGCATCACAACACATCTTTATTGAGATATTAGTACAGTATTGTACTGTAGGAATGCTTCACTTTATTAATCTTAGTTAAGTCTTCATACAAAGGTTGGTATATTAATAAGGACATTTATCAAAAAGCAGATTTTGACAGTTAAATTACTCTATCAATGGTACAATAAGGCAGTTACGGAGTTGCTGAGTGGACAGAAATCATGACATGGCAGTGGTAATCTGAACTTTTCCTAAAGAGGCATAAAGGAATGATTTATTGCAAGTAAAAAGAACTGACTGTTGGAGACAATCATAAAAAAATACAATTGGATAATAACACCAGATCTTGCTGATTTGAAGACCTGAAAATACCCTTTGGAGAAGGCAACAATACTAAAAACTGCTGAAAAGTGGAGCACCAAGTGAAACACAATTTAACATGTTCTGCTCGTGACATAAAACAGATGGCACAATACTGTTACAAATCACTTTCATCCCACAGATAAAAAGAAGAAAGCACTCCCATTAATGTTCTTCATGATACAAGGCAAACATAAATAAGGCTTAAGTGTAAGCAATTTTTAATTTATGCGATCTATCCTGTTTTAAATTTACCATAGCAGATATGTTCCCCCAGAAACTCATAACATGAAGGACAAGTTAGACTTAAGATTGAAGACCCCCACCGACACAAATGTTAGAGCATAAACTGAAAAAAAAACAACACAAATTTGACAGCAGTCTTGGGAGAGTGGTTTTTATCATCAATGCACACTACCATTTGCACCTGTACCTACAACACTTGTGCCAAAAACACTTTTAAGACAACGAACGCTGCCGCTCGACTAAGACACTTGTTGTGATGAGCAAGAAGCTGTGGCTCACAGTGTTACGACACTCGCTGACATGCTTTGTGTCATCAGCGTCCTAAAAATACCGTACCACAGAAAGTATTCAGAAGGAATGTCTGAAAATATCTTCACTCCAACGCATATTTAGATGTTTTGAAATGCTGTATCATTGGTTTGGCTTGGTCCCATGTTCTCCATCACACAGTGTTACACTTTGAGTAAAAAAAAATCTAATTACTACACTGCATTATTGTAATAAAGCATTTTAATTTTCTACCATGTATTGTACATGTACTGCTCACAAATTTACAAAAAGCATCACAGCATTGGGGTCAAATGATCTTCCAAACATGATCCTGGATGTTAATATGAAACTTATCGCAACATGATAGTTCATTAAATCAGCTAAAGACAGAACTGTCTTATGGTAATCATACAGCCAATACCAGATAGGAAAACTATGGATTCAAATGGCATGTGGATTGGCATGGCCCAGTCAGAGCTGCTACAGCCGTGATGGGTTGCAGAGTACTATTTCACACCAGCTAAAGTGAGGTCGCTGCCCCAATCAAAGATACATCAAGGTAACATTTGAGTAAAAGCTCAGGGTAAACCCCGGGCCCCTGAATTCAGTGATCTAAACTGCACAGAATCTGTAAAATACTGGTGGGAATGAAGCCACATGATAAGAGCCAGTATTATCCATCTTAATATGCTTTTACACTGAAGGGAAGCCTTGGCTGCATTAATCCACTTAAGGCAAACCAGAGAGACATTAACAGTCACAGCCCAATGGAGATGAGGCTGTTTACATAGCACTCAGGAGTGCCAGAAAATATAATATGCCGTTGATTATTATTTAAGCAACATTATGTACCTGATGCCATCACAACTCATGCAGTCTCAATAGTGGTCAGAGCTCAAACTGCACAGTGGCACCACCAAGGTCAGTAGTTTCAGCGCGTTGTAAAGGCCAGTGGGCCTTTCTTTGCTCATTACGATTTGCTGGGGTTTTTTTTTAGAAAATGGTTGGTTGAATTGCTGAACTGTTAACAGAACAAGTGAACACATGGTAATGATGCGATCGCAGTCCACCCCTCACCTCCTCCCAACAAAAAGAATACAGCAACATTAACAAGCAAAAAAATAAACACACAAAGGCTAAGTGGCATCCACTACAATATAGTGCAGGGTTTTTTGTCCTTGAAGGGATTGTCTGAAGCAGGGATGCCCATAAGGAGAGGGTCATTTCTGGCGTGTTCACTGCAGTAGTTCATAAGGTCTGCAGAGGCCTTGGATACCTACAGAAACAATGGAAGACAAACAAACGGGGGGGAGTTAGCCAATCCAATGGTACAACAGGGCCAGTATCTATTGTTACATTTTCTCAGTGATATGTTATTCTGCAAAAGTATAAATTATTTTATTCTTTAAAAATGTTGCATTTAACATGTGACATTTACAAAAATTTGATGTATTTATACAATAAAAAACCAGAGCAGGTGTGAAATTCTGCTGCTGGTGGCAAGGTACGTCACACAAAATGTGTTGGATTTATTGCCACAATGAAGTGCAATGAAGATGCTCTGGAAGAGGTTGCGTGCTGCATGGTTTATCGCTGTACCGTACCTTTGTCCTCTCAATGCTCGCCTCTATTCTCAGCTGCTGCACCGTCCGCCGGGCTTGGGCGATGTTATTGGAACTGTGAGCCTTCGAAGACATCCTGGGAGATACAACACTGCAATGAAGGAAGACAAATTAAGAATGATGCAAATATTGTTTTTTCTTAAGAACCAATAAAACATGGACGTAAGGATATTCAGATCAAGAACTTGGCTGTAATGATGTCCGCTGCTTGGCAGATTGCAGAGCTGCTATAGTGCAAAAACCATCTTGTTTACTAGATAAAGTCAAGAGAATGAATAAGCAGAAATATAGGAGCATGAGCCACTAACATGGTCTGTGCAGGGAAGAGTGGCATAATAATAATCAGTCAGTAAATGATTTAACTACATGTACAGCAGAGGAGTGTGTTGTAAACCGTAGAGCTGTTTGTTTAATATGGGGAAACAACTCCTCTGCAGCGTTGTTCCCATAAGTCACCAACGAGGTTTCATCAAAAAAAGTACACAGAAAGCTGAGGCCTGAGCATATGCACAGTTTTTCTGCAAACAAGTGGTGAAAAATTTCAGTAGAATTTTATTCTTGTTTTATTCTTACATGCAGACCACCAGTTCCACATTGTTTCAGTGTGTACACTATGAGCTCAGCTGATAGCTGCTAAACTACAACAATGACTAAAAATATAACAATGCAGGATATCTATATTTAAACAAAGAGCTATGGCAATGTAAAGATCTCCGTGTGCAAAAGTGTATGTAACCGAGGGGCTGATGCGTTCAGAGTTGTGATTCCACTTCCTGCTAATCATTTACAGACTGGATGGGAACAAGCCCGGACACATCCTACAGCCCATGTGGGAGCTCTGGCTACAGGGTCTCTCCCCTGCGCTCCTGCTTCCTTTTTTATTGCCATTTGTCTTATTACTCATACAAACGCACACGGATCACCTTTAACTTTTTCTGCAACACACACACACACACACACACACACACACACACACACACACCTGCCTTCTTCTTGTGACACACCTTGCTTTCACCAAAACTTTTCTCAGTAGGAAACAGGAAGCTTCAAGAACAGTTTCTCAGAAGGTTGTAGTTACATTAACCAGAAAGCTTCTCCGACCTCGAGGTTTATTTCTATTCCAATTTACAATTAAAGTTGGCTGTTATATACTATAGCAGTTAAATTGTCTTTTGTTCCATCTGCATATTGTCATGTTTATGTCAATACTGTGGTGCATAAATGCTCAAAATACTTAATTCAGTAATAAGTGTGATTATTGTGTAATCAGGTGCCAGCCACAGTAACTGTGAATAAAAAAGGATAATATGGGAAGTTAAAGCAGTAAATCCAACAGAGAGTAACATGCACTCACTGCTTTTAGCAACCACAACATATTCTACTTAATGTTTGTTTCGTTTAACCCTGTCTGCACCCCGTTTACCCTTCAGGATGTAGTCCCTCCAGACAACCTCTGATGCTGTGGCTGGATCTCTTCATTTGTTTCAGGGAACAAAGACAGAGGGAGGAATAAAGACAAAAAACAGGAAAGGGAAGTGGGGAGGGAAGAAAATCTCCATTTTCTGACTCCATTTTCTGGGGAGTGCCTGATTAAAGAGTTTTATTTCCATCTAAAAGATCAGTAATCACTCCAAAGGAGCCAGAAAAAAACTCAGAGCTCAAATGTTATTGATAACGTGAAAGTGAGACATTACAATGCAAAGCAAGCAATCTTCGTAGGGAAATATTCTCAGTTAAGGCATAAAGGTCACACATGATGAGTGAGTGCATTCATTTTTACAGTCTGGAGGAGGTCTTTAGACGGAACTAATGCAGACTGAGCGCCACATGTTTGCTCCTCTGACAAACATCAGTGAAGTTTTAAAAAGACGTGGTGCATTACTAGAAAGTGACAAACATTGTATTACACTGCAAGAGTAGTTTATGGTGTTGCTTCAGACAGGTCGATACTTTTTTCAACCATAAAAATGTCACTTCTGGATGTGAAAATTGTCTCCATTGTGATGTGAATCCATGCTGACCACAGCTCCTTGTGTTTCAGACCCAAAGGACATTTTTCGGATGGGATACAAAGTCAGTCATTTGCAACAATAATAAACTCAGTGGCTTTCTTGAGAGAATGACAATCAGTATAACAAATGTTTTGTGCCAATCCTTCAAGTGGTGCACAGGGTATGTCACTAACTTCTTTTTACTCCGCTTCAAGCACTTTTCTGTCAGGTAAAAACTCAAGCCTCCTGGTGCTACCAAGCAAACCAGATTGCAGAGTTTATAAATTGTGCAATTTGCAAACAGTGCAGAATATGCTGACCAAATACAAGAATGAATAAAGAGATAACAAGAGAAGTGCAAACAGCCTTCACACGACAGGGCAGCCGTTAAGGCTGAGTCCTTACTGCAGCGGCCCAGGTTCGACTCCAACACAGGGGCCCTTTGCTTTGCTGCATTTCATCTCCTCTCTCTGATATAATTTAACTGTAACGCAGAAAATACAAAGGAATGTACATTGAAGGGATCCTCAAATGTGGTTTTCAAATGTGATTAACTAGAAGTCATATTTGTATGCATTAGGTGTGTAACATCGTATTTTGAATGAATAATGCCTTGCTACAAATATTTGCAGCAAATTTGAGTAAATAAGTAAAGACTTGTATTATGCGCTTCTTTACCAATTACCTTTTTACAGAGTAGATCGACAAGCTGGCAAGGCAGAAAAGTAGCCCTCTGATACCTTACGGCCGTCTCCATTCGTCACGTGATAGCGCATGACATGTATGAAAAAAAAAAGAACTAGTCTACCACTCTCTGCGGCCAAAATATCAGTTCAACCAGCATGTGGAGTAAAAGAAAGAGGCAGTGAAAGCCCACCGGCCCTCAGAAGGGATTTCTGCAGGCAAACCTGAGTCACCTCAGTCAAACTGTGCAACCCCTGTGATGTGATGCCAGCTACTACCAGCAGCACCAGCTTGACTGAAACTCTACGGGAGAGCAACAATGTGTGTGACCATGAGTGTGTGGCATTAAACACCACCACGTATATATAGGAGCCTTGCAAAAACGTTAACTCCAAGGATCAGAAAAAAGACCACCTCCTTCAAAGCCCACCCTATCACAATACACACACACATGCACACAGCAGCCAGGACCACCTACTGCACAGAGCTGCCCCCCCCCCCCCACTGCTCTATCTTACACACAAATCCACCCACACACATGCGATTCATTAGCACAGTGTTCAAAGATCCAAGAACAGGGAACCATTATGACTCAATGCCATTAACACCAACACTCAGAGATGAAACTGTGTGTGTGTCTTACACTACTACAACGCTGCATGCTCAGACCCAAAGAAAACTCTTAAATGTACTGCTGACGAACACAAACGACATCCATCAAAGGCTGAAAGAAGAGTCGGTCCTGTCAACTGTACAGTACGTGTGGTCCCTCCAGCAAGTATCTGAGGCTTTTCAGACCCGAGTAGCTTTTGTAATAAAGTTACACCGCTGGAAATAATCTGCTTTAGGGCTTATTGCCGCAGCACTTAAGACTTAACATGAGGTGGTGAGAGGTAGACAAAGATTGAGCTTTTTCCATGTCAAAAGCCTTCCATTTAGTTCACCCCATCATTTTCTCCCCTCTCTTTTGTGGTTTGTAGGACTATAAAAACAAAGTTAGCAACCATAGTTCACTCTTTGGGGGAAAATGATAATAGAGTATTTTGCTGCAGATGTAACAGCTGGCTTCATTAACTTACATAACTTGGAGAGGTCTTGGGTGGACTAAGACTGGAATTATGCTTTTGAAGATGAACACTTAAAAGAGTTTATCTTCACAGAGAACTATGGACTTACACAGAGAAAGGCATCATGGGTAAGCGTAGATCGCAGAGCAGCTGACACACACCCCTCCCAAATCTCAGTTGATCATATCTCAGTTGATAAAACTCCTGTCAGGTTTTGAAGTAAAGCAATGTTAACGTTATACTCAAAAATTGTACAAGTACAAAAAAAAAGCTACATGAATTTCTGGAAACACTGCAGAATGCAATCATGCACGTCCACTTACATGCAGACCACAGAAGCCAGTTTCAAGTAGGTGGTGCTCTGACAAAGCTAGTGACTGATTATTCATTTTGCTGAGAACTTCCCTTAAACAAAACTGAAATATCACCACTGATGCTTCATGGATTGTTGCAAAATTTGTAACAGTAACTTTGGTTATCCCCTGAACTTTCATCTGCAAAACTAAATACATTCTCACCAGCCTCGGCTAGACTTTGTGTTTAGTCCTAATTAGCATATAAATGTTAGTAACATGCTAAACTGAGATGGTGAACATGGTAAACACTATACCTGCTCAACATCTGCATGTTAGTATTGTCATTGAGATCATGTTAGCATGCAGATGTTAGCATTTAGCACAGCCTCACAGAGCTGCTAGCACAGCTCTTGGTCCATCCATCCATCCATCCATCGTCAACTGCTTATCCTGCGTACAGGGTCGCGGGACAGCTCTTGGTCTTGTATGAAAATAAAGAACTTTAATTTCTTATCTGCTAAAATCCAAATTAAACCTCCTGGTGTCTGTGTTGACTTCATATAGCAGCTGATGAGTAAAGAACAGTGAACTGTGGAAAGGCAATATTTGGAGTCTAGACAGATGTCTGGTGCTTTGAACAAAGGGGAGTTCAAAGAGTTGGGCCCCAGCCACAAGCCGCGATACTGGTTGTTGTTCCTTGTGTATCTGCACATACACAACTCTGTCATGTCTCTCTCATGTACACCCTTCCCCCCTCTCTTGCTCTGCAAGTAAGAGTTTCTCACTCTACAGGCAAAGCTAAAAGTAGCCTTCTCATACTCTGTTGGCAGTCAGCACTTTTCCAGCTGAATGAAAAACCGTCTCTTGCTACACCTACAACATGACCCCGTGCTGGAGTTCGCCACTGATCAGATATGATCAGTGTTCCTGCTCAGTGCTCTCCTGCTTTAAACACCAGCCTGTTCTCACTTGGTTACTGTGCTTATCAAACCCAATAATACTCAGTCATCAGTCCTGCTGCTGAGTTAAGTGAGATTGTGTTTATGAGACTCAGGTTGCTGTGTCTGTGAAAGAGAAAGGGCAAGGCGGGGAGGCAATGCTGTGGGCTCTCACTTTTTCACACTGTGAGAACCACCAGTGACATCACTGCTTTCCAACCAGAAAAGAGAAGAAGGTGTTGAAAAGGACAAATATCATTATGATGATGATGAAACCATAGGGACTAGAGTACCCTGAAGATCATCTGCACCACAAACCTAGGAAATTAATTCTTAAAACAAACAAAAAGTACTCCTTTGCTAGATTTGATCCCCCAAAACTGTCCACTTTATTCTCTGACACTAATCTCTCCATTTTAAAAAAAACAGTTTAAATTGGAGCTAACACGACTACTTGTTAAATCAATTAGTCAATCAACAGAAAATTAACAACAACGGCAACTATTTTGATAATTGGTGAATCATTTCAGTTGTTGAAATCAAGCAAAAATGCCCTATAATTGCTAGTTGCAGCTTCTCCAATGTGAGGATTTGATGCTTTTCTTTGTTCTCACTGCAAACTCAACATCTTTGGGTTTTGAAATGTTGGTTGTACAAAAAAAAGGCATTTTAAGATGTCACCTTGGACTCTCAGAATTTTCTATGATTTAGAGTTTAGTTTTGGCCCTAAGTTTACAGTAAGAGTAGTAAAGGCTATGTATAGAAGAGCATTAGGTTTATCAGCTGCATGCACGTACAGCCCACAGTGCAGAATATACAGCTGAGAGAAGCACAAAACTAGATTGTGTGCTTCAAGGGGAACTATAACGAGACACAGAGCTGCAGCACCACCCTGAGCTGTGTTTATGGCCGCTGTGATAAGTGGCGCTAACAGGACCCCGCCCAGGCCTCTGGCTACACACTCAGTACAAAGGGAATACTGGGAAACTCGACGCTCTCTCTGCTAGACTGTGGCCAAGGTGAAAGCACACATTTCCAGGAAAAGCTGCAGGACTGTGTAAAGGTTAATGGTAAATTGTGTACATTAAACATATGGTTATGCAAAGAACACACAATAACGTTTACTGTATCACGATGAAAACACTTCAGTCAGACTTAAACTCCCATACAGTAGCTTTTCAGAATCTGGCAAGCTGAACAATCCTGTAAATTCTGTGGCTTGACAGGGTAAAAAAAACAACAAAAAAAAATCCGGCATACTGCAACACAGGCTGCAGTGTCTAGACAGAAGACTAGACTGGACTCATTTCTGCAGGATTTCTAAATCCTAAATTCATGCGCAATTACTTGAGGCTCATTCTTAGTCTAAATAAACTATGAATGATTCCTTGTTTCAAGCACAGACTAGATGGCTGACAAGCTATGCTGCGGGAATTACACCCAGTTTATTATGAACTCTGTTCAAAAACACTTAGCCACTAATCAAAAAGCTATGCATGTCAAGTAAGATATGGTAAGCACATCTATGAGATAGCAAGGAGAGGAAGCTAATCAGTGTCCCTAAACACGATGATATTAAGAACAGGATTGTGGGAACATGACTGACTGCACATTCAGTGGCTGTTACTGAGAAGGAGCAGCAGGTGTGTCAGGCTGCCTGACATAATGACAGATAAAAGTGATAACAGAGGGGGCAAGTAACATTCTGGTATGTAAGGATTAAGCAGAAGCAAGAATTCACATGGCGGAATAGGACGATCTCTAACCAGGCAACCTCTAATTAGGCTCCACTCTCCACAGGGCACAATTCACACACACTCATCTACTTGACTAATTTAGAGTTGCAGAGTAATGGTGCTGCAAAAATTCATTGCACTTGACAGTTGTCCCTTTATCCTTTTCCCGTGCTAATAATTACATGGGCAGTCACTTGCTTTTGCGGAGAAATAGTGTGCGCATTTTCACGCCATTAAAACAGTGGCAAAAATTCTGTCCTTTACTTATTTCCCCTCTCTCTCTGCACCAGTGAGTTGGGTGGTAAAATGTGTCTCCTGAAATGCTGAGTAAGACTTTTTAAGCTAGCAGGGTCAGCCATCCTGTTAGCCTACTGTTGAGATTGCAAATTATCAGTTGTGTAATCCTAAATGTGGGTGCCGTGTGGTTTAAATGTTATGGCGAATATAGTGTAAGTGTAGTGTAGGCCTAATGGATACCTGCAGCAGGTGTAGAGGGGGGTCGGCCTGGGAAGACAAGAGTATAACACAGAACACCTGAAATTGATTTTCAAACATACATACGAGGTGCCCACTTAATATGAAAGACACATTCACCAAGAACCCTTTCTTCCCAAAACCATTGCTAGATATTTAGTGTAGGATTCGTGCATGTTTAATAGCACAGTGCATTACAGATGAAGATGCATAACTGCAGCGTCTCCAGTTCAAATACAGCAGGTGACCTTTGTTGCATGTAATTCCCAGCTCTCTCCTCATTAAAAACAATGCTTTACATTATACACTAAGTGTTGTTAAGAAATACAGTCTTCGGATGGAATGTTTAGGGACCTAATTCGCACTTCTAACAGAAACTGCAAGAGGCCCAAAGAAAGAATGACTGAATTGAGAGCAAAGCGTGACAATGACTGTGAGATGTTACTTCTTTCCATTGATGTAACTGTCAACTGAACTCCTTCCACAGGAAAGTCCGGAGGTAATGAGTCAACTATGTAAAAGGATTTGTTTATACTCAACAAGTATTCAGATACAACTCCTTGTTTTACACACAGGATGCCAAATGTCTGGGAGCAACACAAAAACAGACACAAAGGTCAGCCAGCGCCTCAGTGACATCATTAGCAGCGTAGAGTATGCACTAAAAATAGCCAACATGTCAGTGTTGTTGCTGGTTTCAGCTAAAAACGACTCCAGCCGTAGCTAAGTATTACTAAGCAAAATGCCAGCTGGGTATCATACAGATTAGCAAGGTCTCTGCAGTTTCCACTGAGGTGCCTATGAACCTCTGGTTCCCCAGTAATGGGCCATTATCAAGCCCAGAGCAGCCCAAAACAAACAGAGGCCTAGTGCAGATAATGCCCTTCAGACGTCACTGCAGACGCACAGAGGGTGACATGCAGGAGACACGGGCGACCTAGGCAGAGAGGCTGCCAGGCAGCATCTCTCCGCTCTGCCCCTCGGAAAACAAACAGCATTGTTGTCAAAAAATTGCACAAAAGAAAGCTTAGTGCAAGCCGAGTGGAGTTTGCTGGAAATGGATGCAGGGAAGGAATGAATGGTGGGGCAGAGGGCTGTAAAAAAAAATGTGTGCTTGCGACTGAGGGAGATAAGAGTGTGTGTGTGTGTGTGTGTGTGTGTGTGTGTGTGTGTGTGTGTGTCTCAGGGAGAGAGAGTTCAGCTGGAGAAAGCAAGCTGTGCAGCTGTGTGTATGTTGCATTTGGTTGCATGCCAAAAATCTGCTGCTGGCGACAGGAACGCCATAAAACTTAAAGCTATTGTGAGTGCTTTGCCTTTCGTCTCAGTCCCTCTTGCCTCTGAAAGCTACTATTCATGACGAAGGCAGGGAGATACTACACAATGGATCTCCATCTTTCACCCAACACTGCCCTGCCTATATGGAACAATAAACAAACGCATTCAGTCTTTCCAGCCTCCACCCCTGCACTGGTCTGACCACATTTACGTTCCTACTGCAGCGAAGGTGGATAACGGAAAGCCAAATTTCTGTAGCCCCTCTTCCTGGAGCTGAAGTAGGAGGTGTTGAACAACAGCATGCATGGATGGAATAATTGATTATGCCCTGGACGTCACATAGCTCATTAGAAAACAACGTAAAGGTCATAAAGGAGAGTTTGTTTGTTAAGAAAGGAGGAAATGGGATTAGTCAGAGGGTGACATAAATGTGGATGAGGTGTGTGTGCATTTGTGTGACAAAGACTGTCTGTGTGTGTGTGTGTGTGTGTGTGTGTGTGTGTGTGTGTGTGTGTGTGTGTGTGTGTGTGTGTGTGTGTGTGTGTGTGTGTGTGTGTGTGTGTGTTAGAAGGTGCAAAGTCCATTTTGGTGAGTGGATATTTGCATGTAAAATACTCTGACATCAACAGCAGCTACCAACCCTGTTAAACAGGACAAAGGGATTAGTGGCGGAAAATGCAGGCAGCATGATTTCCTCTGTCAGGAGGGTTAGACAGAGAAAGAGAGAGAGGGAAAGAGAGACAGAGGGAAAGTAAACAGAGCTTTCCATACCATCAGAAACTTTCAACGAAAATTCACTTTTCATTTCACATAGTGGTGAAATTCCCGTTTGGGACATCCACAGGAGGATCCCAGTTCTACTGCCTAAGAGAAGAGACACAAAGCTGTGGAGTCCCTTGGCTCATAGAGAGACAGACTCACACTAATGAAGCATTTCTATAAAAACAGCTGATTTTTAAGAGCAACCCCTCTTTTAGCACCAGAACACTGGAAAATGGATTTATAGTTTTGCATTAAGGGATTACAGCATAGCTTTAGAGCCTACATGGAGCTAGTGTAGCTGACATGTGCCTCTAAATCTAAATACATGTCAGGCCTACACCATGTGGAAACCACAAGAACTGTGATTGGTCAGCATGGCCTGTTTGTGTTTTCTCCTACAAGCTTTGGATGACAGTGGAAACTGTTAAATGAACAAAACATTGAAGAAAGGCTCAGTCATTTTCTCCTTTTCAGCAACACAAGTCTAGAAAACCCTTTATATAAAAAAGGCGTTTGCAGGCAGTACTCTCCTATTTAGTGATGAGACAAAGCAAACTTTCCTGCTGTCGCTCTATATCACAAAGCGAATGTAAACTCTGTTACTGTGAGGAATATAATCATATAATATGGATTTTCAACAATTTCAAGATGTCACATTGTGCTCTGGGAAATTGTGATGCGCCAAATGAAATGATTAGACGTACTGATTAAAGTCTGGTGACAGCCACAGATCCTGGATATAAGGATATAAAGAGAATTTCAGCAAATGCAATTGCTTTTGAAATCAGAAAATAAATACAACTTAATCGATAATGAAATGAATCGTTAGTTGCAGCCCTACTGTACTGTACTAGGCGAAAACACAGATCACAGCTCTCTCATGACAATCTTATAAAACCTAAATGTAGCTGAATGTCAGTAAATGTGTAGGTATAGGTGCACGTGTGTTAGAATAGATTTGTGCATTCATATACACACATATTATGTTTTAAAACTGTGTTATTACTATGTAATTAGATGTTTGGCACTGCAACAATAGCTACCACTTATGAATGCAAATGAAACTGCAATCACATTCCATGGCATAACTCATAACTCCCGTTGCACAAGATATTTGGGGAGGTTTCCTTACTCTAATGTGTGGCTCTGAGGGTGAAAATGATTTGCCTACAAACTGCTGACCCTTGACCTCACAGGTCAAAGTTCAAAAGGCCAGCTACGACAGTGTAGGTATCATTTTCTTTCCTGAGTCTGAGCAGTTTCCTTTACTTGTGTGTCATCTTTGAACTTAGATAAGATACAAAAAAGGTGAAACCTGAAACACTTTCAATTTAGTTTCAAGAGTCATAAACTACCTCTAAGACATATTATTGGTCTATTTTCAACAGGACACTCCCAGATCCCCTGTAGCTTGATGGTAGTACTGTACAGGCTCTTAAATGTGTTACTTTAATCATATCTCAAACAAGCCACACAATGCTGAAAGAAGCAACTCTAAAACACCTCAGCCTTTCTTTAGCCTACAGGAAGCATGTGATAACTTTAGGATTTATGAACAATAAGTCACATGGTCTCATATTGTCTTTATCTGTAGCAACGGCCACGTATATTTCAGGACCCAAAGATCAACATTAACTGCAAGCTAGAAGGGACATTTCTGAAAAAACAAGGACAGGAATGACAGGCATGAGATTTTTGCAAGTGACCACTGGAGACAAGTTGCATGAGCAGTAACTTGTGGGCACGCACACACACACACACACACACACACACACACACAAAAAAAAACAGGAACAAGTTAGTGGGAAATGGGTATAACGCTGATGCCTAATCCCTCGAGTAAAAAAGTAGAAAAAATGCAACAGTCACTGTGACAAATGCACATTGACAACATTATTGGAGCACTGACTCAGGTGCAAACATAAAAGCGTTGTTAGATTTAATATCTACTGATGATTTCCAAACTTATTAGCACTATCAGGTCATGACTACACTCTCAATAAACTCTGTAAGCATTTACTCTGCTACAGTTTCCAAGGCCAGTTGACAGAGTTGAAGGCCTTCAGTGCTGAGCGGGAAGAGGGACGAGGCTAGGACAAAAGGGTCAAGACCAGAAAGAACAGGAATGAAAGCAAAAAGAAACTTTGTGTTGCAAATAAGTCAAAGTTTGCTTAAGGTTGACTTTCCTGTTTCTTACCTTCAAGAAAGGAAAAGTACAGCAACCTTCCCAAACCACTCAGTTACTATGTGGAAAATTCCACCTAACAACTGTGTAGATTGAAAGAGAATGGATATGCAGGTACTATGAGTCATTCATTGATTAATTTATGCTGTATTTGCACTTACCCATATGAGACTAAATTAAAGGAGTACTCCAGCAATTTAGTGTTAGACTTTCATATATTTGGGAGACTGACAAGAGACGTATTTAAAAAAGAAATTGAAGCAGCAAAGGCTGAAATATTCTGACATTTTGTCCCTAGTAAGGGTCAAGCTTAAAAAATGACTGGATCCTACGTTTCCCATTGTGCAACAGGGTAGAATCTTTCATTAGACACTCCCTGACTTCTAAGTGCCAGCTTCTTTCACACTCCACACTTCCAGTATGTAACACGGGTTTTCTGTTAATAAGAGAAAAAGACTACAGCCACGCTAGCGGCTCTGTGAAGCTGTATTTAACCACAGCGGCGCTTTGAGCTAAACGCTAATGTCCACATGAAAATGCTAATATGCTGATGTTTAGCAGGAATAATGTTTACCATTTTTGCATGTTAACATTTGCTAATTAGCACAAAACACTAGTACAGACACAGGTGGGGGGAATATTATCCGTTTGGCAGGTATTTAGTCATTATCAAAGTATTTGTATATACATTTTTGAGAAAATCTTTTGACCTCATGGCGGCACTTGACACTTCTGTTTAGATATTTCACTCAAAGCCACAAAAGTGGTACTAGATAAAAGGACGGGGGATAACCAAAGTCATTAAGCGTCATCATTCATGGTCCATTAATGTCTGTACAAACATTTATGCCAATCTAATTAGTAGATGTTGAGATATTTCTCAGGATAAGTGAAAACTTTGACCTGCTGGTGGCGCTAGAGGAAAAGTCAGGTGATAACCAAAGTCATTAGGATTCATCCTCTGTGGTCTGTGTATATCAGGAGTGGTAGAGGTATTTCTGGACAAGTGTTGTACTGAACTTCCTGTGTAATATCGTTGGAGCACCTCTTTATAAATGGGAAGTGAATTAAAGGTTGAATGCATGAAAGAATCTTATCACTGCATAAAATCCCATGCAATGAAACAAAACTATGATGTCATCAAGATGCTGCATGAAGGGGAATTCAATGTGACTATTGGGAATATATTCACCAGTCATACTACTCACAGCAAAGTCAAAAGTACCTTTGGTTTCCTTTTTTTTTTTAAAACATCTGCAGATTTACAGAGGATACAGAGAGGGAAAGTGGAGGTGAACTGAAAACTAATTCAATTAAAACAAGTCAGATATATTAAGTAGATTCATTTTGTTTCAAGACACTTAGGACAGCAAGGCATGAAAGTTGAAATTATTTAAAATACATCAAGATAAGAAGCAGACAGACTTTCAGACAGACACATTAACTTACACACAGCCAGATTGACTTACGAACCCTCACCCCTCAACACACACACACACACACACACACACAAAGGGGTCTGAGTTACTATTAATCAGAAACCACATGAAGGGCTGCTCCTCCCAGCAACTACTGCAACTCCGTTCATCTAACAGTTTCAAAGACATGTCTGGTGGAAGAAGAGGCTCACGCTGTGGGTCAGACTGAGGCCACTTCCTCTGCAGCCCACCCGAATCCCTTCAGAAGTGACGTTTGCCGTTGACGTTTCATCCTCCCTTCATCTCCTTTTACATCCTCTCCCTTCATGCTCTACTCATTTCTCAGCACGAGTAGGTCATCTCTGAGGTCACTAGGTCCACCTGTCTCATTCATACAAGTAGTTTTGTTTATTTTAAAAAGGGCCTGTGGACACTTTGGAGTTAAAATCAATAATCAATACAGGAGAACCAAAATGTGTCTCTCTTAACTGTGTTCAAAGTAGAATGTGTTAAACAAAATTCTACGGTGGTAAAGTCTTTAACATATAGGGATGTGTGTACACCGAGATGTAATCGTTGTTTCCAAATGGCGTCAGTATGAAATGTCTGAGTTGCAGATCCTGCAGATTGCTCCTGGTGAGAAAAAAAATCTTCCACACAATCAGATAACTGTCTCGTTTTCCAATAAGACGCCCGTGGAGAGAGAACATTGCCTGTTTGTTACAGTTCAGAGAGGTAACTGCACAAGGAGCCACTGTACAAGAACGGTTCCTGGACAAAATGCAAGGCCTTGTTCCATGGTGCACCAGAACAGAGAAAATAGCTATAAATCATAGTCAAACAAAGCCTTGCAGCTCTTTAAACTTGAGTCAATTTGACAGAGGGTGAATGAGCCACCTGATTTCAGCGACTGAAGAGACCCTGAGACTGTGGGCAAGGAGACAGGCGGTGATTGTGCATCTTTCTGACACCTGTTTCTGCTTGTTTTAAACAGAGACATGTAGTGTGGTGTCGGACAAAGACTTTGGGGCCCGAGGACTTTAAAGAGACAAAAAAAGGGTGCAGATTCTCCTTCAAAACACGAACATGTGTGAGCGCAGACACTTATGCGGTGCTACAGGTGTCAAGCTCCTTTCCAGAGTCCCAACTAGGCTTCAGTGCAGAAACACACAAACATACACAGGCCTTTGTTTGGGATACCAGCAAACTTCCCCATGGACCCATAAAGGGCACTAAAGAAATGAAAGAATCCATCAAAGTGAAATGCAAAGCTTCAGCTGCATCTTAAACTTTCCTCCAGATACGTCAAAAGCACATACTACTGAAAGAACACTGCACACTATCAACATATTCAGGACTTGTTGTTAACACACAATAGAAGTCATATCCATTCCTATTCCTCCTTACCTACCTGACAGGAAGCGTGTTTATGCTGGCTCACAGGATATGCCCATATTTGGGCTACGGTCTTATGAAATGCTGTGTACGTCTAATGAAATAACATAAGTGAGGACAGCTTGTGTCCTTACAATAAGGTGTGACTTTCTTTGAGTGGGAGTACTTCAAAGCACTTCGCCCAGCCCAACCAGACTAGAATTGCCTCTACATGACATTCCAACAAATATGACTATACAGGAAAGGGTGCAATCTTTACCGTTATCACATGTGCAACACTTTTAATAGAGTTTCATTTATATTTAAATGCATGAATAGAGAGCATACATGCAGGATGCATTAAATCATAAAGTTGAAAGGTCACAGGAAGAAAAAATATATACTTTTAAGAAAATTATTTTCAAAATGTTAAGGATTGAGACTCTGTAGATGTTTTAATACCCAAGACATCATATGTTATCTCTAGAATAATGTTTTTTTGGGCAAACATATTTTTAGCTAGAATCATATCACAGACATGTCCGCATCTATTGGCTTTAATTGTGATCTTTATTTTTCTTCTTTCTTCTTTTCAGAATTCATGTTAATTGTTTTTGGCTTCATCTGTACTGGGGTCTTGTCTGACAGCACCTTTAATTTAAACAACGCATATTATTATTAGCAGCACAGCGCTAAGTGTTGTAACTACAGAGAGGTTTCCAACAAACAGCACATCATCTAGAGAGTGAACGTGTGTTAATGACACTATGTTTGTGTTGGTTACTATAGAGTCCTTCCAGTAAACAATCCAGACAGTAACATGATCTACAGGGGTGCGCACACACTATCTGAGCTGTCCGACAGGACAAATGATTGACAACGTACTCACGTCACAGGTGCAACACACACAACTCTCTCTCTCTCTCTGCAGGAAATGGCCTCTCTCGCCTCTTCCATCTCACTCATGAGAATAAACAGAAATGACAAACTGCAATCGATACATTTAGTAAAAGCTTACAGTGTGTTTGGAGCACAGACTATAAAGGTTGGAGACACAGATGTTTGTGTGTGTGTGTGTGTGTGTGTGTGTGTGTGTGTGTGTGTGTGAGTGAGAGAGAGAGAGAGTGTGTTAACAAGCAAGAGGGAGGCAGAAATACAGATAAGGGGGGTAACTGTCATTAGGTGGACATGGGCGACACAGGAACGTTGGCTTTCCGCTTGGCACCATGTGGGCACTGCAACTAATGTAAACACTTTCACTTACAGGCATAGCTGAAAGCACCTTGTCACATGTTCTGCCTTTTGTACCACTGAACCTTTCCTAAGCAGCCAGCAACTACAGGCAGGCAGGAGGCAGTCAGAGTGCACCACCGTGTGGCAGAAAGAAGGTACTGTACATTTGTTCGTTATAATAACCATGTTATTTAATTTCAAGATAGAAGTACTATCTATCTAGTATTTTGTGTTTTGCTTTCGTCTACTTTAACATTCTTTCATTATTAATAATAATATATGTAAACACCAAACAAAGCTTTCATGCTGAGTATACTTATCATACACAGCAGCAGTGTTTCCTCTTGCTCAGAACTACTCAAGGGGGCTGATTTCAAACTATGTAAAGTATTTAAAACACACACACAGCTCTCAAAGCAGAACCCACAAAATGTGCTTTAAGGCCTGTTGTGTTGTGAGACACACTATTCATCTGTTCCTACAGATAGCTGTTGGGTGTTAATACACTGCCAAACATCATCCACTCTTGTGATATTACCACTGGGGTGGTAGCAGAGCACCGGACCACAAAGCAGGAGAAGTATCCTCCTGCTGATCACCTTCAGGACAGTCAAAAGTTTTCCATCCCGGTGTTTTTGTTCTTGAAAAGTTTGCCCCGTTATAATTTGGAAGCAATCTCTTTCCTTTTAAAACCTAACCTGTTTGTTTGCAGTAGCAGGTGCCCTCTCTCTCCCCAATCACAAGGTAACATGTAACAGCAGGTAGACGCCAGGGAGACGTCCTTGCATGTTGCAGATCACAACAGGCCTAAAAATAGACTTTCTGTTGTCAGTCAACGCTCATCTATAAATAACCTTTAGTCCCGTCCTTCTCACTCATTTACACGTTATTCTCCTGTCTGTCCACAGCCCGTATGAACAGAAACACACACAAACAGTTGATTCCCAGCTGAGAGCACAGGAACTGCAATAAAATTTTATTAGAGTTTGAAATTGAAGTGTCAAATTAGGCTGCTTATTTTTTTATCAATTAATATAGATAAATCATTTCAACTATTTTAAAAAAGAGTTTACAATGACACATAAAATATCCGTTTGGTTTTTTTTTTTTACAGAAGACATTTCGACGTGGTATAAACAATAAAATAAAATTTATAAACTCAATGATTGCTGCTTCAGTTTCAGGGTCCTGTGATTGTGCATGCTGCCTCAGTATCACACTTTCATGGCTCACTGCGACACTTAAAAACAACAGAGTCATTGTTGATGTTACTAGTGACACCTGTGCTTTACCTGCTATGACAAGTCAACATGTCTGCTGTTAAAAAAAGGCCCAAGGAGAAAAGCAGCTCACATTTAAGAAGCTGGAACAGACTAAAGTTTAGGACGAACTGATTATAAAAAAAAGCCAGCATGTCCTTTTCTGTTGAACGACAAATGAATTCATTCATTCAATTAATTTCAGCACTGATTGGAAAACTGGCTTTTTTCCCTCCTGATTTGACCAGATTTTGTTTGGATCACTGGTTGTGCATTCAAAAGCAGTTGGTTTAAAGCAGATGTTTCTTGAGAAAAAACTGTGTAAACTGCAAACATCATTATACAGCATTATAAGTTAACATCGAATGTTCAAATTTACATTATCAATTAGATAATTGCATATTTGTAATCATCTCATTTTGATTTAATATTTCTATCACACACACGCTACACATCTATAAATGACTGCTATGATACTCATTAAACCAGATATCTCCTTTTTTCCTTTATCTCTGCTTAGTTTTAATCCTCCATACCTCCATACTAAAAAGGCAGGAATCTGTGTGTGTATGTGTGTGTGTGCGTGCGTGCGTGCATCATTTTCAGTATTCCAGTGGTGAAAGTTCTGTACTTCTGTACTAAGGAGTACTAAGCAGCAGTGTTCATACTGTTTCATTTTATCTCTATAAAGTATCTATTATATATTAAATTATTTATATACCTCATTTTGTTCATTGATACTTAATCGAATGTTCTTTATTATTTTGCACTTTAGTGTTTAGGCAAAAATAAAAGGCACTGGTAGTCGTACTTCCACATTGTTGGAATGGGGTTAAACTCCCTGCGGTGTCCTTGCTCAACTGCAAACTAACAAGAAGCCTACCATTTCAAGTTAACCAATAGTTCATATTTCAGACTTACTTCTTGCTTGATGAGGCGTAAGGCATTAAAAAGCACTGCACCTGCATCTAAAATGCGCAGGGAGGCGTCACATCGGCCCCTGTGAACGGGCACTGCACTACTATACTGAAACAAAATGACAATTGAGTCAGATTATCAGGCTTAATTATCAGCACATCTGCTGCAAACACTCCCTGATTCCGCCGAGGAAATTCTTCATAAATACAAACAAGCAGTCAGCTTCTCAGCTCATTTACTAACCTTGACAGTTGTTGCCAATCTAACCTCAGATCAGTGTCTACGAGGAACTTCAACCTTGGACATAGTTTACACTCTAAACATACCTATCTTATCTGCTTCCTCCTCTCCGCCCAATCAGAGTTGAGGATGAACAGCCGTGTTAAGCGCTGGCAGCAAACTGAGGCCTCCTGAACAACCTGACCGAGTGGATTTCTTTGGGTTTGTAATTATGTTAAGGTATTATGCTGCAAAGCAAGGTTCCTTTACACGAATTCCATTTTTCTTGATATGCATCCACAATTAAATATGGTGTGTCACTGACACTCCTTTTATTCATGTGTTAAATTTAGATATTCAATGCAGTACTGCGAAACAGGTTGCTGATTGGTCGATAGCTATGGTATAATAAAAATTCACAACAGCTGGGATGTACAATAAATATTGTATAATGCTTGTGCACAGTTCAGTATCACAACACAGCTGAGAAAACAACACTACTTTAACCTATAGGAAGATAACCTGCTAAATCTACAAAAAAATCGAGATGGCGCTGATGAGTTGAACAGTTTCCCACCATGATCTGTTGGTTTGCACCAGCTCAGAATCCACACACTGGTTTCACTCTGTAGAAATATTCCTATGTAAGTGTGTTTTCCTTTATATACTGGATTTCTGTGTTAGCTCCCAACATGCTATCACAGGCCCCCAGCGTTTGGTAGGCAACGGCAAGTCACAACATACCACAGGCTTTTTTCCCAAAAAAACGCCAGTGAACACATCGCAACTGAAACTGGTATTCATAACTAAACATTCATTGGGTCCAGCTTCCCAGATGTGAGGATTTGCTGGTTTTCTTTCTTTGTTAGCAGAATATTTGTTGCTGGTTTTTGCAAAAGAAGCAATTTTAAAGATGCACTTTTTTTCTTGATTAATCGATCAGTTGTTTGGTCTATAAAATGTCAGAAAATGGTCAAAAATGTCAATCATAGCCCAAGATGATGTCTTCAAATGTCTTGTTTTGTCCACAACCCAAAGTTATTCAGTTTACCGTCATAAAGGAGTAAAGAAACCAGAAAATAGTCACACTTAAATAGTTGTAATAATATGACTCATATGACTCCAATTAATCGATTATCCTAATAGTTGGCGATTAGGCCTAATTTAATAGTCAACAACTAATCGATTATTTGATTAATCATCGCAGGTCTAGAAAACTTGATATAAACCTTGAACTCAAACTACATTTATTTGCAAAACATCATGAGCCACAATACACTGACTTGAGAATAAAACTGTGAAAACTGAATGAGCTTTGAGATGAGCTCTGTAGCTGTGAGCAGGAAGTAGTGGTAATAAAGCAAAGCATGGTTTCTCCTTCCATGGGTGATGGAGATGTCAGTTCCACCTTTCTGTCTGTCGGCCGTCTCCCCTGCTCAGACAGACAAACACGACTACAGCAGCTCTGCACAGCGAAGACCGCTGAATGACGATGCATCAGAATCAAAAGATCTTGACACATTTACGGGAATGAGAGGAAATTAGGTCTGTTACGCTGCCCTTCTTACCTATCTGAGATGGTTGCTCTGACAACACTTCCTGCTTGGTTTAGCGAATGTGTACATGTCGACCAGATTAGTAATGTGAGCACTGAGAGCGCCTTACTTCCTGGACTGTTCTTACCTCTGTGCTTTAACATTTCATTCCCTGTAGTTTCTAATTAATATTTAAATTATGTTATTACACATATTAATATCTTGGAAAATGTGTCTGCTTTAAAGCTAATTTTCTATTGAATTGGTCTATTTTGTACCAATAAAATAAGGATTCAGTAATGCTCGGTATTTCATGAAAGCAAGAAATTCTGCTGCTAAACCAACAGATGGGTGTGACCGTGTATCTGCAGTGTCACCACCAGTCCTCTCAGCACATCTGCTCCTAAGAAGGGTGGAGTTCAAGTTCAAAGCACTAAAGGTCTTGTGACTACCAACACGCACAATGCAGAGCACACCCACAGACACACACCCCAAACACCAACTCCAGCAAGCCTTTCAAGGCTGTGGTACATCTTTACACATCTCTGAACTACAGATTACAGTTCTGTTTACTGATGATAATAAACAGATGGGAGTGTCTGTTTTTGGCTAACCCAGCAAATTAAATGGATGATAAATCAAGGTGCTTTATCATATTGGTGCAAAAAAAAAAAAAATCCAGTAATGCCATGATGCGTTCCTGATTACTGACAATACACCCAGAGATGACGGAAAAAACGCAGTTAACTTTGGCGTAATCTCAAATTGATATAGTTCCACGGTATATCATTATATTGCTAAAAGCTACTGTCAAGAACCGAAAGTTTGCATCAAATGTCTCCTTAAATTTGTAATCCAGTTAAATTATTCTTTGATCATATAGTTACTGACATTTTAAACTGCCAATTTTAGTGTTTAATATTCAACATTTGTTCAGTACAAAAATCATGACTACGGCCGTGACTAATTATTATTTTCATCATTTATCACTCTGTCAGTTATTTTATTGATGAATCTATTAATGTTTTTTTCTGTCTTCAGACGTGTTTACTTCTTAAAACTACACGCTCATCAGAACGCTGGCATTGACAACTAACTGAAAGTTCTTAAATGTCAGTAACATTTAGGATTCCAACTACAAACCTTTTTTGTTATTATGTTTCTAAATGAAACTCTTCATCTAGAAAATGTCAAAAAATAGTGTAAAATGCATGTTTCTCAGAACATTTTTAAACTGCTTGTTTTATCCAACCAACTGTCCAAATATCCAGTTTGCTGTCATATATGAGGGTAAGAAAAAGCCTCAAATCGTCTAATTTGAGAAGCTGATTAATTGAAACAGTTGGTGATTAACTTTCTGCTTATAAGCTGATGTGATTAACCAACTAACTGCTTCTGCTCTAAACAGATTCAAACAATACCAAGTTAATTAAACGACAGAAATATCACATTTGATGAGCATGTAGTTTCAAGATTACTATGAGTGTGTGAAAACAGAGAGAAGAAATGTTGTGAATGTTTTCTTTGATGAGGCAGAAACATACACTGTAGTGTCAAGAAAATGTGTGAATCACTCAGCCAAGCAAGGATGTGCACGCACAGGCACGTACACACTCCAACTCCTACTTCAGCAAACTCTGTACGATGACAGACCTGCGGGGAATCCACAGACGGCACTATGAGGAAACAGAGCCTGGCTGCTGAGAGGCTTGGAAGGCGGAGTTTGCAACTGAGCTGCCAATCGAGTCAGGCTACATTCAGTGTCAGAGGAGATGCACGCAGCTTCCAGAGCAGCCTGTTGGTTGAAAAACTTTTACAGTATTGGTTACAGCTGCGTGTACCACCTTCCCACATGTTCCCAACAGTTTGTCCATTGTTCCACAAGTTAAACTTATCCTCTGCTCAATCTCAAACCATACAGTATATTTGTTTTTCTCCTAACTGATGCAAGGATTAGGCAAGACACTGTTCCCATTTCGACCACCAAGTCCCCTCCTACTGGTACTAATCAATTTACATGCATCACACGTCACATTAAATCCTGCCAGCAATCCGGGCTATTCTACTCAGACTCAACTCCGAATGCAGCCCATGCCACCAAAGCTGGAAGGGAGCTAGCGAGTATAAAAGCGGGAGTCTTTCATGTCAAAGGTCACACACATCTCAATAAGCATTGCCCTAAAAGGAACTGGCCTGTCCTGCCCATTCAAATGAAGGGAGGAAATGAGAAATCTGTGTGAATGCACAGAAGTGTTTGTTCCAACGAATTGCACCAGACAGCCTTATGAAGTGACCTGACAGCATTAGACAAAGCAGCTGTTCGTGGACGTCACCATCTTCATTTATAATTTTTTTAAAAACCAAACACATGGGGCTGCATTTTACTGCTTTTGCCAGTCATACCAGTGTATGTGGGTCACGAGCACACGTTCATGTATCAAATATAACCAGTGGGTGCCTTTCATGAGAAAGACACTGGCACAGATGTTGTCGCACATGTTCATAATCTGTATGTCTGTCACTTCATCTCCTCTGAATTCTGAGGCACTTCCTCTTGGCGAGTGTCTACCATAAAGCTGTTCACGCCTTCATAATAAAACTTTGTGCATGTTACACTGAACCAAACCCCTGTCATCAGCGTGAAGGGAGAAAGTGCGTGAGATCCTCAGCTTCCAGTGTGTGGTGCGACCCACTCAGGGTCGATGGACGTTGAGAGGAGGCTTTGATGGCGGTGAATGGGGTACTAATGAGTTGGCCTTATCAATGGCTGGTCTGTATTCTGCCCTCCTAATGGCCAGGGGAAATCAACAGAGCTGTTGATGCTCCATGTAAACATCTCAGCCACTTCCCTGTGTGGGGCCTCCACTTCAACCATGATACTGGGTTCATAATGTAATTGGTTCGTGTTGGAGTACACTTGCCATGTTGCAAGCCATTGCCCATTTCATAATCGACAAATGTTAAGGAAGTGGCTGGTGTGCATGTTTATAAAGTGCTATTCTGTTCTGGAAAAATCTATTCGCTTTCCAAAATAAGTCATTATGTGGCAAACACAGTAGGTGGGGCCTGTGGGGAATAACCAGGGCAGAAGGCCCAGACAGCACTGTGCTGGCTGAGTAAACCTTGAGCTCAAGCTATCACCTGTTGAATACTATATTCATGAAGCAATCCCATATTTATGTGCGTGGTCATAAGAGTCACAGATAAGGCACAGATATGTATAAATTCGCTCTTGTGTCACCTGAGTGTTGCATAAACGGATGAAGAAACTGTGAAAAGCTGTCAGCAATGACAGTAAAAATGTTCAACAGCTCGAGCCCAACTGTTGCTTCAGGGAAAAGCGCGTTAATGTGACAGTTCATCGACACATGGCAGTCTTACCTGGCCGGGGTAATGGACAGTCAGGTCTTGCCGTGTCTCCTTACACTGAAGCTGAACTGTATCCGTCAACAGACTGGGAGGAGACCTTTCCCTCTGCTGTGTCGCTCACGGTGAAATGTCACAACTACACTAATGTGTTGACACACCAAAGACTGTGGAAAACCAGCTCTACGTGGACCTCACTGGCGACTTCAAAGCTGCTGATTCGTACCGCTTTCACTTTCCGCTGACGGTTGGTGTTAATATATAATTGTCGTTTACTTTTTCTGCCTTCCCAGTACGACTGGTCCCCCCCTCTCCTTCCCTTTTCCTCCGCCACTTGGAGGTTTCGCGACGAGAACAGTCGAGTTTAGTCGGGAGGAGAAAGGCGGACCAACCCGAAACCCGGGCGGATGTTCACCAGCGTCAAGTTACCTGCTGCCAATATACTACTTCCTGAGGAGATTTTCAAAATAAAACGACGTTGAGCAAGTACAAAATATATAAATATATATATAAATTTACTTATTGACAGTAAATACAAATTTGAAGAAGCTCCCTGCTAGTGTTTCCAATTTAGACAAACCTATAACGTGTTACTGCTCCGAAGATGAAGATGTCGCCGAGTGCTTGCTTAAGGTGGGAATTTTAAGGTCTCTAAATAATAATCACACAAGAGTACTGTCTGGACTTGCTTTATATGAAAAGTGCAATGAGAACTTCTGTTGTGAATTGGTGCTATACAATAAAATTTAATTGAAAGATTAATTAAGGGTTAGGCGCTTCTCTATGATCTGAGAAAACTAGCTTAAGTTCTTTAGGATGATTTTGTATGCGTTGTATTGTGAAACTAATACAAGGCAGAAAAACAAACTGAAAAACAAGTTCCTGAAAAGTTGGCATTCCTGACATTTTTTACCTCACAACAGCAATACTATATGTATAATACTGTATGAAGTGATTTTATTTCTAAAAAAGGTAAAAGCTTAATGGGGAGGTTAACTGGACACATTGGACAACATTTTTCCATATTCCAGTGGATTTAACATTTTCCTCTGAAATGTAGTAGAGTGAACACCAAATCTCTTGAAGATAATACTATGTAACAGCACATGAAAATGCAGACATGTCAACTTTATCTCACAACTATCACAAATTCAAAATGTAGGTAGAAACAACTTCCTGTCTCACAATAGCGCTCTCTCTCGCTAACTTGACTGTACAGAAAAGAGAAAGCAGGTTTGTTGTTCTGCTCTGAGCCTTGCAGAGGCGCACTCTCCCCACAGGAACACATGTTCATACTCAAAACTTTTGGCTCAAGTACTGTATTCCTGTTTATTTCAAAAAAGCCTCTCAGCCAATGTGCTTCAACTGTGTACTATACCAAAAACACTCAAGGTCCCAGTTTTGTGATTAGTTTATCCAGTATAGTATGAAGAACTTATACAGGGTATGAGGTAAGACACACAGAAGACCAAGATATTAAAGTAACATTCCCTTGATTTGTCTTTAAATTAATGGAAAATAAGACTAAAAGTAAGGACTCATGAATCATTAAGAGCAAATACTATGACAATACACAAGTTCAGGAAAGATTTTTTTAATTTAAATTAGCATAAAAAGAAAAAACAAAACTAAGAACCAGGCTACAGGCAACTTCAAAAACATTGATAGAGCTTGATGCATATATTGTGCAGTTAAAAATAAGCACTTTATAAAAAATAGATATCTACAATGTAACATAATGAACGTACAGTATGCATTTCCGAAAGTGGCTGTGTTGTCTGTACATTTTCCCCAAAGATATTTAATAAAAAAAAAAAAAAAAAAAAAAAAAAAAAAAAAAAACCTATTCCTTGAAAGACTAAGATTGACAGCAATACTCAACATGATCTAAGTTCCATAGAAGAATATGTATTTGTGACACACTCTATATAACAGGCGATTAAGTGGAAAAACATAACCAAGTGGCTAACCAAATGTATCCACAAAATCTTGTCCGTCTTTGTCAAAAGCTCAGATCTTCACAAACAATTTAGTTTCACCACACTGTACTTTTCAAAACAGGAGTGTGACGGCTGCCAAATGCAATTTCTGAACACCAAGAAATGGTTTTCTTTACACTTCAATATCTTTTTGGTGTCAGAAGCATTGTGCAACATTTACAAACACAACATAGTTTACACAGAGTATGAAATGTTAGAAAAAAAAAATAAAATAAAAAAAACTCCACCATGAAATGAAAAGGACTGATAAGAGTGTAGATAATATTCAGCCTTTAGAGATACATTTGGAAACAGGGTGACATGTAACAAAATCACACAGCTGAGGGTTTGGTGCTGGAAGAGGACAGTCACTGTGGATTGTTGATGCCGTTTTAGGGCCAGGGGATGTAAAGAGAAAAGCCTGTTTGATTACATATATGAGGGAGGTGATCAATGGAGCAGTAGGTAGAGGGAGGGGAGTCTTAAAGTCTTACAGTGAAATCTACTCCTGGGCCTCTTTGCCAGTCATCTTGTAGATCTCAGTGGGGCCATCAACATGGGTGATAGTAGTAGTCAGCTGTATGTCTTCTCCACTGTTTGTGCCGGCATCTCCTACACACATAAAAACGACACATCATCAACACTGAAATGATTCATTACAGAACGTCAGTACCAGCAGCGTCGTAAGCCCTGGGCCCCAGATGTTTTTTGAAAAGCCCCGGATCTCAAAAGGATTTTTATAAACAAAGAGGCAGCAAATTGAACTTTACTCCGCTTAACTAATGTTACATGCACGGGAGGGAGAGAGCGCGAGAGACCGAGGCTTTAGGGCTCATCAGCGACTATGGGATTGTCACCAGCAATAATGTTGATCAAACCATAATATATCACACCACTGTTGTCCGTCAGTGTCTAGTCAGTTTATTTGCTACACAGACGGTTAACATTTCACTGCAAATTAGCGGGAGAATAAGATGATACAGCTGTAGCTCTGTCTGTCCTCTCTGAGCCACCTGAAGTGGCTGCAAGCTGCACTTTATCAGAGGCGCTGAAATTAACGTGTGTGGATTTGTGGTGAGGTTGATCACCTGATCACAAGTGTTTTCAGTTAGATTCCCGTTTCACCACCTTGTCTCATCTAGTAGGCTACAGTCCCAAATGGGGTTCTGCTTCTGTCAGAAGGGGAAACTTGCATTAGTCCAGACTAACTGAACCTTGATTGAAAGACAGATAACCTGGTCACTGTCTTGTTTTAAAAATGATGTTCGCCCATACATGTGTTGACTGGACCTCACAGGAGGTTGCTGCTGGAATGCAAGAGTTTTGCGAGACGCGGTTATCCTTTTTAAGCTGCAGCTTCATAAACCCTGTTGGCATTTATGAGTACGCTAATAAATAGTGATTATAAATAGCGATTTATGAAAAAACGAAGGGTTGGGATGTTTTGAGATGTTTTTATAAGTGAAAATAAATCACAAATTTTAGTGGACTTGAACTTCTTCACTGCATTTGTATTTTAATGGGCTACTTAAAAAATAAACTCATCAAGTTGTCTAGTCTAATGCAATAGACTAGACAAGACTTATTTTTACTCTAATAGCCTATCTTGACCTTTCCTCATGTTGACATATAGGGGCTATGATCCTGCACGCGCAAAAAAAAAAAAAAATAAAATAAAAAAACACCACAAACATGCAAGAATTAAATCACCCTTACACTACCATGGATAGTAGTGGTGCAACGGATCGCAGATTCCGTGGTATGGATCCCCTCCATACGGTGCGGCACGAAGGTGGACCGTGGATTGATTGCAAAGTTTAACCTGTTTCTCACCACAGTATGAGAAACAGTTTTACTGCTGCTGTTAGGCCTACTTCTTTAATAAATACGCAACATTACATCGCGATGCAGAGCTGCAGTGAAACGACAGAAAAGACAGACGCATCCTGTGTTAAACTCTGAAGTTAGAGTGAGTGGATTGGGAGACAGTGACTGATTTAAAAGCAGTCACTTCCGCCTCCATTGAGTGAACCCCCAGCTGTGACTTCAGACATGTTCAGTGGTGTAACTGGACAGATACTGGGCTGCTTATCATACCTGCCAAGTAGCGCTTTTGATTTTAGTTCGTTTGATAATTACTTTGCCAAGCAATGGTGCAAAACAATGTTGGAGACCTTTTGTCATGAGAAGTGCAACCCCCTCCCCTTCCTCTACATGCTTGCACATGTTTGATGACAAAAAAAAACAAAACAAGGTGCTAGGTTGGTTTCTCGGGGTAAACACCGCTTACACTGCATAATAAAACTGTTGCTTTTCTTGCACTTGAAACCGAAGTGGTTGCGAGTTACAATGCATTTTAACCCAAAATTAAGTGGTTAAGTAGTTTTTTAATAATTCACCAACACTGCGAAACATTTCGGCACCAGAAAAACTAATCAATGAGTAAAAGTAACGTTATTTCCTGTTGTGGGCATCTGATGGTTGAGATTGTAGGCAGGGTGGAAACTACTGGGGAGCTCGGCTCCTCTTAAGACGGTAGCCCCCCCGTAAATAGGTTTCAAAAGGCTATGTCTTTGTGCTTTAACGAATTACTTTCATGCTGCTGTCAGTTCATCCCGACCGATCCTGTCGGGGTGTCGGGAGATTCAAATACTCAATGACGTTATGCTGCTTTACCTCGGACGTAAATGCGCACAGCGTCTTTCTAAATGGGGAGACGATTCATCGCATTTCAAATAAGGCTACTTAAGTAAAAGTAAAATTACACATTGTAAAAACTACATGAGCAAAAGTAGGCTACAAGAACACAAAAAACTACTCTTACAGTAACGTGAGTAATTTTAATTTACTTTCCACCTCTGCTTGTAAGTTTTGATTATTATGATTATTATTTCGTAACGTGTAGCCAACCAGGGACACTGAGCAAGACTACAGAGTGGTGATTACAGACGAGAGAGGCAGCTACATCAGAGCCAATAAAGTAGCACATTTAAAAAATACCCTAAACCATGGATTGAACAGAACCGTGAGTTTTGTGATTCTTTGCACATCTAGTGAAGTAGCATTGATCACTTTGACGGAGGATACATTTTTTTTAAATTTTACAATTTTCTTTTCTCAAAATATTCCTTTATTCTGGAAATGTCAGAGAACCCAGATAGATTCTGAATGTGCAGAACTTTGAACGTGAGCAGAAAACCTGGTGAAACACAGGAGCTATTAAAGTCCAGGAGTTTATAAATGAATAAAAATTATATTATTGATGACGTAAAAAAGGTGCCATATGCACATTTAAAGAATCAGTCACGCCTGTGTGTGTGTGTTGAATCAGCAGTGATAATATTAAAAGTTGATCTACAGGAGAAACATATCTGAAAGCAACCCAGAATGCCTTAGAGCTGCTCAGCATTGTATTCTGTTACAGTTTTAGATTTTGAATTGTTTTATTTTACCTTTATTCCAGAAAAACTGTTTTTTTCCAAGAGTGTCCTGGCTAAGGCAGGCAGTAGCACAATTGCATATTCGAAACAGAAGTGAAACTCAAGAGTTGATAAAGTAAATCAACAGAGACTGAAACTTGGAGAGAGGCGCCCCTCCCAGGAGATTGGTTGACGCATTTCAGGGAAAGCTTTCAGAACTTCAAACCCTCTTTTTCTCTCCCTGCGTCACGGACGTCAGGAGATGGATGGTTTTCATTACTTTCCTGATCTCCTCCCCACCCCCATCCTCTCTTCACTGTTCCCTTCCTTTCCGTCTGGAAGGAAGCCTGGTGTCCATTAGAATCACCCTCTCGGGCCAAAGAGACCCTTCTTTCCCCTGGGAATCTAGGTCCTTGTGAATCACTGATCTCCCCCCCCCCAAAAAAACAAAGTTCGAATGAATAGGCAGCTTT
This sequence comes from Micropterus dolomieu, assembly GCF_021292245.1. Taxonomy (NCBI): domain Eukaryota; kingdom Metazoa; phylum Chordata; class Actinopteri; order Centrarchiformes; family Centrarchidae; genus Micropterus; species Micropterus dolomieu. The sequence goes on from NC_060155.1 coordinate 20,122,792, forward strand.
ACAGCAGAGCAAAGACACTTACTCCCCTATCAGAATGGAGCGAGAGCTACTGACACTAATGAAATTTAACCAATAACTTTCAGACAATGACAAGGTTTGTTTATGCAACACCAACAGTAATACTTATTCAATTATAGCACCATATTTTCCCAGATCTCAAACCAAAACTTAAAGTACACAAGAAACAAAAGGGTTTTTATCTGGACTGAATTTAACTGAGACCTATCTAACCAATCAATATTAAAGCATTAAGACAATTTCATGCAAATGTGAAACAATTTTTTAAACTACATCTATCACTATACTTAATTAACTATACTTACTCTATATTTAATTCTTTGTCTTGCTTATATCCGAGACTTAACTGCTACAATGGCTGAAAATGTTTCATCCTAAAAGACTACTACAAAGCATTTACAACCAACACACGCCATCTTTTCTTTAGAAAGTTAGAAGAAATATGTAGTTACCAGTTATGCACTGACCACTCGACTGCGCGTCTCCATAGCGTTTGTGAGACGGTGCGTAGAGGAACATGATGGCGAAGACATACAGGTTCCACATGCCGTAGATGCCCGTGAAGAAGGCACTGTTCACCTGCACTGTGTGCTCTCCCCAGTGCCAGTGGCCCTCATTCACCTGGACACGGAGGGAAAAAAAAAAAACAACAACACTATAAATACACCACACATATTGTTTTAAAGGCAGAGGGTTGTATGGCAGGGTGCTTCTATGTTTTGGGACAGGAAATGGACATTCTGATTTCCTAACATTATGGCACTCACCTGACTTATGATAAAGAAGATGACAGTCATGGCAGCACAGGTCAGAGTGACCAGCATGAGAAACTTGAACCTGAAAATCAGACCCTGAAGAGTGATAAAGGGGATGAGTTTTTAACAAAACACCAAAGAAAATCCCTTGCATGTGTAAACCTATGTGGCAATAAAGATTCAGAATTTCTTAAAAACATACTCCATGTAGCAGAGAAATCCTTTTGTAGAAATCATGAACAAACTGGTCTTTTTTTTTTTTTTTTTAATTCATGATGCTGAACAATTAGAAATGCACACACACACCCCCCTACCCACCTCATAGTGCAGGCGCCTGGCCTTGGACATGGCAGGCAGGGACGTCCTCTTACCACTGATGTTGCGGAAGACTTGAAAAACCATGAAGCAGAGGAAGAGGAAGTAGAGACAGGCACAGATCCCAGCCACAATTATGAATGCCATCTGAGGCAACAGTCAAGGTAATAACCAAATTTTAAAAAGAGCCTGTCAGGAGAATGGTGGTGCATACTATAATATAAATAGAAGATGTAATTACTTAAAAATTGTCTGTCCACAAATGCTTTTATCTACACTTTAATCAGCAACTTTAAATCTGTAAATCATAAAAAATGCTTTTAAATAATACTTTGTAAGTTATGGTTTTCATTAATGAAACCTTAAAAAGACTTTACTTAAGTTGAAGGCACAGCAGAAACATGTCAGCGGTGGGCCTTATAAAGATTTGATGACCCTGGTTATAGACTCTGTACCGAATGTCTTCAAACCACTGAGCGTCAGGAACACTAATCTGGCTTTTCCTTTTGATGGAACTCAAGTGGGGAGGAGTGTTGTTTTTTTGAGGAGGTGTTCTGATGAATCTTGCATTGCTCAGCTTGGCAAGCCAGGTAAAAACACACAAACACATCATCCTGAGACCCTGGGCAATGCTTTCACATATGGCGTTACCAAATTATTTTTCATCTTGTTAGTAGTCATGATAATGTGAGCCTGAAGATGAGACAAAAAATAAACAACCGGTAAAGACATGAATTTGTTCCAACAACAGACAACAAAGAGCAGAGCAACAACCATAAACATGTTTCCTGGCTGCTGAACCGGAAAAACATGATTTGGCCATTTACATAGAGGGTTTTCATTAACATCCTACCTGTCAGACAAGCGGTTTGCCGCGGTAACGGAGTGCTCCTTTTCTGATACTGTTGTCAAATTAATTAAAAAAAAAAAAAAAGATACAGCAAGCTCAGTTCCTACATCAGACGCCCAGATGCTGTAAAACGGGTTGGTCAGCTGGACCCCTCTGGTGACACAAAAAGAGAAACATTTTTGCATGTGTCACAGCATTTCATTACAAAAAGCCAACATAACCAGCATGTGGAGACATAATGTCACAAGATTCCCTATTATAATGTATTGGTTGGGATTTTTAAACCATTTTTGTAAAACAAGTCCGTTGGGCTCACCTCTCACACATGTCAAAGATAAAGAGACAGAAGGAACCAAACACGATTGGTCCGACCTGCTTCCAGTAGACTGAGAAACGGTTCCTTTCCGTCTGGTCCTGAGAGAAAAGGACAAAACAAACTTAAAGATGGGATATAATGGAATACATGTCATTAGCAGTAAAATCCTTCTTGATCAAGGTCACACTGTAGATAACATTACTGCCCTGTAGCCAAAATAAGAACTTTGAAGGGTTTGTTTAGGTACCGAATGTGAATGAGTACATCAGGCGAAGAGTTGATGACACAGATGCATCAATGAAAACCGCATTGTAAGTTGTAAAAACTCTTAAAAAGCAACTGATTAAATATTCAATATATATTAAATTGTGACCATAATCAAAGTGTAACATGTGATATTAGCTCTACTACACAAAGTATTTCCGAGGTTCAACTGCTGGTTAGTCAATTTCCTGACACAGGAAACCTAAAGGTTACTAAAAATGTACAAATATCATTTGGATTACAGAAAAATGATTTAAAAATGCTGTGGGAATAAATAAAACAGTGCTCTCTCTCACACTCACACACGCAGGCAGGCAGTGACTCACACACTGATGACCAAAAAAAAAACAATGGTCTTCGGGCCAGCCCAACTTCAAAGTGGTAGTCTACATACCAATGGGTGACGTCATGGTGGCTACATCCACTAGTAACTAAGACTTTTTAACACAAATACTGGAGCTCTGGAGCAAAATATGAAGCAGGTAGTCTGTAAAATCAGGTGCTGCAAACAAGAGTGTGCCAGGTGGAACCTTGAGAACAAGCAACCAGGTTTAGGAATAGATAATGTCAGGAACGCGTTACCAGTTGAGGCAGTTGGCCTGACAGAGATGAAGCATCGCTGCATAGACCTTCATGCATTGACTGAAGCTAAGAAGCAAACAAAATCCTTCTTGCACAAGGCAGTAGAGCTCAGCCTGCCCGCCCACATGAGAGAAACAGCCTGCTGTGCAGAATAGGCTGCTGCCCAGAGAGCTGAGGAGGGTAAAGAGACTGTCGTACTGTCTGAGGCAGACATGGAGTTTGTCAAAGTGGCCACCAAGTTAATGGACTCTCCGTTCAGCGGGAAAAATGTCTTGTCCATCTCCTTGATTTCCCCTATACAGGCCAAATAACAGTCAGATAGGAATGACCTGCGAGTCATTTGTGAGATGAAGGTCAAGCTCAGGGAATTTTGAGGCTTAGTCACAGCTCACACATTTTTACTTGTCCTCTGTCCAGAACCCATGCTGAAAAGAACTGCGTTTCTTGGACAAAAATGATAGTGAGATAAAAGGGGGCTCTTTTTAATCAGTGTTTGATTAATTAAAGAATGAGCCAGTTTCAAAACAGAATCAGAACAAAAAAATAAAAAACAAAAAAGTAGTTTTGTTTTTTCTGTTTTAAAACCAAGACGGAAAAACTGATAAATAGGTGGACCGTGGTCCGGATCCGGACCCAGCCGCCGCCCTCTCCGGACCCTGACCTACATGGTTTTTAACCAAGCGGGAAGCTTCCGGTCAGCAAACTGATGCAAACGCGAAGTTCCTTAAACCTGCATTCTATTGAATGGCCAGCCGGGGGCGACTCTTCTGGTTGCAAAAAGAAGTCCGGCTCCATTAGAAATAATGGTAAAATGACCCTACTTCTCAGCTGAATAATTACCTCAGTAAACACCAAGGTCTCAATCTCTAGTTTCATGTCTTCGTCAATACAATATGATGTTCATTTAGTAAGTTATGGTCCCATTTAGAGGAAAATAAACCATGAAGCGACAGGAGTCATTACTATGGTGACCTGTCAATCAGGCTAGAGTGACTCTTACCCACAGCACTGTAAATTTAACCAGCGCCGTTGAAAAAGCTTATTAGGAGTTGGCTGTTCATTTTCTCTGTTATGTACATTTAGTTTTAAAGAAAGTGGTATTATGCTCATTTTTAGGTTCAAAATCTTAGGGGTTGTACCAGAACAGGTTTACATGGTTTAATTTTAAAAAAAAAAAAGAAAAAAAAAAACTCCATATTTTTCCTCATACTGCACATTGCTGCAGCTCCTCTTTATGGAAAACGTCATGAGGTCAAGGAAATACGTGAAGGAGAATCCGTAAGGACTTCGGTAAAGAGGACGACGGGTCTAAGAGAATCCGACTGCTCTTTTCTAAGCAACGTAATTATGAGACAGCGGATTTCACTGACGTGACCTGCCGTGATGAAACTACAATGTTATGAAGATGGACTACAAAAAGCGCATCTTTGACACGGCCTTTGCGGCCCATGTTGTTGTAATGCAGGCCATCTAATAGGAGGACAACACGGTGGATTACTTAATAACCAAGATAGCAAAAAGGCAGCCTACCGGTCACTAAATAACAGACAGGGTTGTCACATTGAGAATGCTAGCTCATCCTGCCCACCCATAAGCGTATTTATCAACATGAATCCCAATTGTATGTAAATACAGTGTTTCACACAGAATGACAGGATAACTGTGCCGAGAGAGAGAGGGAGCGATGGGGCGAGAGGAGATGCTGAGAGAATATATGCGCTGTGCAGCGCTCTGTCAAATACAATTTTACCCATTTTAAATAGTAACAAAATCAATCAAAAATCACCGTTGATAATGTGGCAGGCCGCCACAAATAAATCAGTGTGTGGGAAACGCCTACTTGATCTTTGCCTTTATAAAGGCGAGGGTTTCGGCATCTGTGACTTAAGTATTAATTTGCTGAAGGCTGCAGTACATAACGTGAGGCTACACGCTGCAACATTATTCTCACAGTGTCAACAATAACTGAGACCCATGCGAGCTGTCTTGTAACGTGATCAGTTTAAGATATATGCATATTAGCAAGTTATGGCATAAGAGAGAAAAGGCTTAATAGCCAATGGTAACTTACATGGTGATCAACCTCCTTTATCCGTCATGGTTGGTTAATTGTTTTGATTATTGTAGAAAACACTTAATGGCTTATTTCAACAACCCGAAACATAAAACAGTGTTGAAACAGTATTCGATTACAAAAAAGCCAAAAGAAAACAAACCAAAAGAAAGAAGGTAATTGTGAGTCTTCTTAAAGTATCATAATGTGCTTCTGTATTGCAAGGATCTTGCCAAATGTGATTAATGGATTTTATCGTAGTAGTTTATAGAGTACGTGCGCCGCTTTAAATTTAATTGTGTGTTTAATTGGAATTGTGGGACGGCATTCTCTCCTTTCCTTTTGTAAAGGATGGTCAGGTGTACCCTATGCTAAAGGAGATATGAAAGGAAGCATTGAGGTACCTTTCTTTGGCTTTCAGAGAATAGAGCTGTTCGAATTCTCTGAAAGCTAAAGAAAGAACAGCTCTTATGGCTGCCCCTGAAATACTTCCGGTTCACTTTCACTCAGTTAGGAACATTCCTGAGCAAAAAAAGACTTTTCAAACGCAGCCAAAGTAGTGGGATCCAAATCAAAGCCGCTTCAGACTGCGACCGCAACCTAGCAGATCGTGCAAGTTACTAGTTGCATATAGAAATAAGACCATGTTTTTTAAGGACTGGTTTGACCAAGGTATTGTGTTTATCTTTATCTGGAAAGCAGTTTTCCCAAATTATAACAGGACGGTCTGGTCAGAATTTAATCGTGTTTTTGTCCCCAACAAAGTGAAGGAAATTCTGGTAAAAATTCTACACAGATAATATCCTTGCAATGAATTTATTCACAAGTTTAGATCTGATGCCTCGCCTTTATGCTCTTTGTGTGAGTCAGAGACGGAGTCGTTCTCATTTATTTCATGAGTGTACTTTTTCATATGACTTTTGGTCCGAGATCTCTTATAATATCTCGGTCCCTTTATCTGAAAGTATGGTCTTATTTTTAATGTGGAATCTATAAACTGCGAAATTGCTGACCTGGTTAAGCTATTATGTCTTCTGGGTAAACATATTCATAAAGCAAAATGTATGCAATTTCTTCAAAACAGACATTGTTTTATGTTGACCTTAAAAACCTATATTTTTCTATTGGCAGAATGTTAAAAAAAAAAAAAAAA
>NC_060155.1:20129197-20203621 GCF_021292245.1 Micropterus dolomieu
AAGCTAAAGAAAGAACAGCTCTTATGGCTGCCCCTGAAATACTTCCGGTTCACTTTCACTCAGTTAGGAACATTCCTGAGCAAAAAAAGACTTTTCAAACGCAGCCAAAGTAGTGGGATCCAAATCAAAGCCGCTTCAGACTGCGACCGCAACCTAGCAGATCGTGCAAGTTACTAGTTGCATATAGAAATAAGACCATGTTTTTTAAGGACTGGTTTGACCAAGGTATTGTGTTTATCTTTATCTGGAAAGCAGTTTTCCCAAATTATAACAGGACGGTCTGGTCAGAATTTAATCGTGTTTTTGTCCCCAACAAAGTGAAGGAAATTCTGGTAAAAATTCTACACAGATAATATCCTTGCAATGAATTTATTCACAAGTTTAGATCTGATGCCTCGCCTTTATGCTCTTTGTGTGAGTCAGAGACGGAGTCGTTCTCATTTATTTCATGAGTGTACTTTTTCATATGACTTTTGGTCCGAGATCTCTTATAATATCTCGGTCCCTTTATCTGAAAGTATGGTCTTATTTTTAATGTGGAATCTATAAACTGCGAAATTGCTGACCTGGTTAAGCTATTATGTCTTCTGGGTAAACATATTCATAAAGCAAAATGTATGCAATTTCTTCAAAACAGACATTGTTTTATGTTGACCTTAAAAACCTATATTTTTCTATTGGCAGAATGTTAAAAAAAAAAAAAAAACACAAGAAAGCTTTAAAGACATCCAATATCTTAAAACATATTATAGATAGATAGAATTTTAGCTGCTATTTATTTTTATATTGGTTTACTTATGCGTCTTGTTTGTTTTTCCATTTGTTTATTATAACCTATGCTCCCTGTTGGGTCTCTCAAGTACTATTTGATTAATAAAGTTGTGAAGAAAAAAAAAAAAAAAGCTGTGCTTTCTGTGACAGATGGGAACTCCTTTCGGGCTGGACTTTGGGCTTTTTCCACTTTGCAAACCTGTTTCATGCACCAAAAAGAAAGAAAAAAAAAAAAAAAAAAAAAAAAAAAAAAAGAGATAACTCAATAAAAGGAGGAGAGGGTAAAAGCAAAAAAAGCATAATACCAGCTCTTTAAGACTGTTGTTCGCCAGACAAAATTGTCAGCCCCGTTAAAATGACAGTTAACGTGAATTACAGATGCACCTAGCTAAGCTAGCTAGCTCCACCGTCTCATCCAAATATGGTCATGTCCGTTGCCGCCGGTTGCAAAACACAAAAACACACGCCGGCTATCGGCCAAACTCGAGGCTTCAAAACAGCAGTCCACAAACCAATGGGTGACATTACGATGACAACGTCCACTTCTTATATACAGCCTATGATTCTTACATGTGCATTCTTCCCATGGGCAGTTCAAAACCAGAATATTTCATATATCTGCCAAGAGAAAAACCCTTTTTAAAACTTGAATTATTTGATTTGACAGTCAGTTGTTTACTACATACATACATACATACATACATACACACTACTGAATGATAGCGCAAGTTAGTCGTTATGGATGTTCCGGACCTTCGTTTCGGGAAATTTTCTCTAACTGGACCACTTTGAATTTTAATTGAATACTTCTGCTGTGTGCCATTCCACACAACTTGTGGATAAGTTTCAAGGCTTTAAGACAAAAGAAAAAAAAAATATCCAGAAACCAGTCTGCTAGGGCAAGCTGCTAGTGCTTTCCAATTTTATATTAACCTAGATTAAGGAGTAGCAGACTCACAAGCGCTGAAATATTCCTCTAAGCAAGCTCGTTTTTTTTTTTTTTTTTTTTTTATTTCAACACCATTAATTTAATAGTCCCAGAATGGCTAAGATGGGATTTAAATACCTTAAGCACTTAAAGGCTATAATTGAGATTGCAGTAAGCAAGCAAGCCTGCATGTCTCTAAGAAAAAACAATACATCAAACATTAAAGTTAATGATGCCGGGCACAGTACCATGAGGTGCTCCCCGCAGAAGATGATCCAGAAGGAGAGCAGCATGGAGTAGAAGATGCCCTGCCGGATGTCTCCAAAAAGTAGCATCCAGGTCCAGTTGAAGCCAATGGAGAACCACTCCACTGGGATATTGATGAATGTCATAGAGATACCCAGAGCAAGGATTACCCTGAGGGAGCAAAGAAAACATCTTAAAAACCCAAAATTTTCACCATCATTACAAACATGGCGGATATGGCAAAAATGTTCCCATGATATATAATGTCATATTATTCAATAATCGATTATCACTATAAATGTTAAATCATTATTTCTTTCAAGTTTAAAGGCTGATTTTGGCTCCTGAGTGAAAGTTGAAGAAACCAGATGGTTAATGTGGTATTAAACTATTCTTTAATGGTCAGAGCATCACAAACGCTTGATGCCAAACAGTGGATCACTTAAATCTGAGGTAGAACATTAAAGACAACGATAAAATCTTTTTTCAATAAATATGCATGAGTAAAATTAAGTTAAATCTTTCTTCAGTCCCTTTTCCTCAACAAAATACATTTTAAAGAGGTGGTATTATGCTCATTTTCAGGTTCAAAATCTTATTTAGGGGTTGCACCACAACAGTTTTACATGGTTTAATTTTCAAAAAACACATTTTTTTGGTCATACTGCACATAGCAGCAGCTCCTCTTTTCACCCTGTGTTGAAGGCTTAATTTTTGCTATGGAGTGATACATCTTGCCTCTAAATGATCTTTGTTGGGAGTTGCACATGCACAGTTCCTAGTTAAGGACTACTAGCAAATCAGAAACAGAAGGGCGGGCTAATGAGAAACCAGCTTCGTTTCAGCTGTACATGCTGCCGACCAGCTGAGAAGGGTCCAGCTGCAGCCCGCAGACAAACGTGACGGAAGTTGAACTTCTGTATATGGATCGTCCCATATGCCACCGCGCACAAAACGTGTTAACGTTTACCTTGGCCCTTGGGCCCACACAGAGCAGTTAAAAAAAGAGCCGATAAGTATCAACGTACCAATCAGTGTACATTACGCATTAGTATTTACTTTATACTATAATTATATAATATTATAGTATATTAATACTGTAAATATTTATTTATAATAGCGTAATGATAATAATAAAGCAATGTTTCAATTCATACTGTTGTATATTTGTTCCAAAGTGATTTTAAGTTTCACAAACCAAGAATATTCTGTATATCACGAGCCAGGATGTATCTTGATTTAGGTTAAAACTTTACCATATTTGGAAGTTCAACTTCCGTCAACTTCCATCAGGTCTGCGGGCTGCAGCTGGCTATACTTGGACCAGCTTGGCAACATAGACAGGAGCAAGACTTTCAGAGTGGTGAGTTATTAATCTGTAACAAATGTATCTTTCACCCATAAAGTTTTAACTGAGCTCTGTCTCTACATCACAGTAACAACTTTGTGCATTGACTTCCTGGAGTGTACCTAGTGTTTGGAAGGGAGAGGAGGCGTGTGCTGCAGCTCAGTGCTTTTCCACCGGTGTTTGAGGGCGTGTCGGACTAGCCATTTGGCAAGCGTTAAATGACGCTTTCATCCCTGTGACGCCACAGGGACGACAGGGAAACGGCTGAACTTCAGGCAGTTCAGAGCAGTGTTTTCGGTGGAGATAGGAACTCTCTTTGGACTGGACGAAACCAATTACACAAAAAAAAGATATAACTCTATAAAGGAGAGGGAAAAATGCAAAAAGCATAATACCACCTCTTTAATATCTTCATTCATTCGTGATTCAAATGAATTAAATGAAACATTTATTGAACATTTGTTATATTGTTATTGAGGAAAATTATATTGCTAAAATCATTATAGATTTATTGCCCAGCCCTACTACAGGGGACGGGGGAAAAAAAATAAATAAATAGTAGTAGTTGAACAGTGTTGGCAGATGAACATTTTGGTCACTTTGACAGGCTTGACATCTGAATCCGGACCACATCTTTATCACAGACACAATCAATGTTGTAGAGCAAGGCTAGATCTGTGTATGCTGAAGCAGGCTCATTAGATCTTGGGACATTATTGATTATCCATTCAGCTACAAGCACAGAGTGTCCCCACTGACCTATCCAATTCTACATAATTCAGTGCCTTTCAAAATAAGCCTCATTATAGCAGCCAACCTCCCTCAACCTTGAATCCAGACATACTACAGAAAGACAGAATAGAGCTCGTCTTCCAAGAGTTTCCAGCAGGTCCCTGCATGCCGCCTGTAGATGAAAGGATGATCGTAAATAGACAGCTAAGAGGGGAAAATGGAGTACAGTGTGTGTGAGTGAGCGAGAGATGCAGGCAGCAGTAGATAAAGGTGACCTGAAAACATGTGGGTACAAATGTTTTGCAAACACTGTGCTGTGGGTAATGTAACACAGGTTCTAAGCAATTCCAGACCAGACAGCTCATCAGCAATGTTCTACAGAGCGAACAGAGTGAAACCACATTTGACTGGTATGCAGGGAATGTGTACTGAGCTGAGGCCGGTATGTGCGTTTGTGTCGGTGTGTAAAAAGACTAAAGGGCTTAGTATGGAAGTCTGTAAAGTTAATGCATTAACCCTAAATAGACACACAAGACATTTTGACATGTGATAGCAGGAAAAGCACAGGTGTAATAACATTAATTATGTCTGCGTTCCATTTGGGTGAGCCAGTTCCAGGGTGCTGCCATTGTGCACGCTAACTCACCGACACATTTAACTGAACAGAGCCATTGTTAATGTTATTAATCCCACCTGTGCCATTCCTGCTGAGACAAGTCGCAATATATGCTGTATCTCTGCTTTTTCAGAGCACAGAACATTTCAGTTTCCAATTTTACGAAAAGCTTCTAAAGTCAGTATATGAAGGTGATGGACGTTTATGTGTAATAAAATCAGAGTTCCCACATTTTGTAAATTAAATCATCCTAGGCCATTTTCCACATTGAGAGTTCCCACTCACATCTGTCCATTACGTTTCTGACACCTCTGTAGACTAGCATGACAGGAGACTCTGGTAAAGCTTTTATACCATGAAAAAATCATCCACTGTCCACAAATAGGGTACGAGTCGCACTTCCTGAGACCCCACTGGTCATTTGGGAATAAAATCCTTGAGCCGGAAAATACAGAGGGAAGGAGAGAGACTGTGTGTGCGAGCTGGTGTGTATGTCCTGAATGTGTGCATGCAGCATGTGTCGGTTAAGTGCTAGCTTGCAGATTTTGTAACGCGTTTCACGCTTCACCAGGCACTTCCTGTGGCGCAGAACGCTGCCTCTTACTGATCTGTCTTCCCAGCATGGCAGGGGGTTAGACAAACACTGGGATCTGAGCATAGCTTCAACTTTCCCCAGCATGGCAGTCAAACTATCTGCTTCAGGCAGAACTACTTTTATCTGCTGCTCTAACCTTCATGGTGTTTGGTTAAGGAATGAACACAAATATCTGCAGTTATGATGTTTTTTACCCCCCCCCCCACTGATATATTTATACATTTTCAGACGAATTCTGGCAAGAGGAACTGTTTTGTTTTGAAATCAGACACTACGTGGCCCATGTCACCATTTTCAGAGATTTGTTTGATTATACCACACACTAGCCCTTACCCTACTGAAGTCCTAAATAACATTCCTCCTCAAACGCTTGATGATAGTATCTAAAGATACTGACTACTACTGAACAGAGTTAGCATGCCCTACTTGCACTTTTCATTCATAGTTAATATACGCCTTCACCCAGCAGACATACTGAAGCAGAGCCTCCGCAGCAAATAATGAAATCATTCACCAAAAATGTAAACCAGACTTCTCAATCATAGGCGTTATTTGATTTGAATTATGATTCCAAACGGTACCACTCTCTAACAAGTATAAATATGGTGCTAACAAATACAATGGTGATCTCAGAACACCACTAGATACAGATGAGGAGGGAGCCCTTACTTCTCCAGCAGCACAGGAGGTCTGCTCATGAGGGTGATCCTTCTCCAGTACCAGATCATGATGATGAGGATGCTGGGTGTGAGGAATGTCTTCATGGCAAACCACACTTTGGTGAAGCCTCCGTTCTGATGGATGCTCTTGAAGGACAAAGAAAACACATTCAGTGTCAACTGTTTGTACTGTGCATGTTATTTTACTGGTTTATTTTACACCATCATAGTGTTATCAATGACCAAATTTTACACCGTCACAGCTGAAAAAGGATCCTCGACTGTGTGGGTTAACATTAAGTGAAAAAAAAAAAAAGCTGCAAATGCTCAGGTCCCAATCAAATGGCAACTTACAACAAGACGAATGTCTTTGATTTCTCCGATCCCCACATTGATCTTCTTACGCTCGTTGACAGGCAGGCGGATGTTGAGAAGATAGTACTTATGGGCCACGCTGCCAACCTCCATGAAGGGAAGCAGGTCACACTCGTAGTAACGTCCCTCGTTCTCGTAGGTCTGGAAACACACGGCAGCACACCATATCAGGTTCAAAACACATTTGTCTGAAGATAACGGACTTGACGTGTCTGAGTTGAGACACATACCACAATCAGCTAGAACAGGTATTAGTGACAAGTGGTAATTTGTTTTTTTGGAAATTCATAGTGTCAGCAAATATCAGACTAGCAACATCAACAGAACAACCACCAGACAACTGCTCTACCAACACAAACATCACCCGAGTGCAATACAAGTTATACTGAGGTGCAGCTCCCAGACACCCAGTTAACTCGTGACTGACGTTGCATCTCAAACTCACGACCCAGCCAGGCGAGAACAACAAATGCGCGTGTTGACATTTTCAGCTGGGGATTGCGGCTTACTTTGGCTAGCCTTCAACTCAACAATCAATCATGATTGCAGTTAAATGCTAAAGTTGCCGTTACCTTGTCTGTGGTCCGATGGCGTAACACCGGGGGCTTTCTGATCAGGTGCAGTCGTGCTGTTGCCGAGGCGACATAAGTTTTGTTTTTTTACGGTGGACTGACTATAATATTACAGTGTTATTTTCTTTTAGCTTGAAATAATCCCATACTTTGGACACTGTCTTCTTCGTCCATCGCCATTTTCTCTCAATTCCTCCACTTTGCAAACAGCACATCGTGTTCACACAGCGTAAGCACGATGTGCAACAGTAATATGTCCGTGCGAAACAGTATACTACATAGTTATATGGATTAAGCAAAGGCTCGATGAAACGAATTTGCGTCGATGCATTTTAGTAATCAAATTAATCGATTTACACAAATCATTTCAGCCTTAATCAGCAGACACTGGTGGCCTAATGCGTCATTCAGGCCAAACGCGATTTTTCCTCCTGGCCATCCTCGCGTGAGTACATTTGCTGCAAGTGTTCACACACAACGCGAGAAGGCGATTTTAACGCGATAACGTGAATAAACACAACTTGCCATTACTACAGCTGTATGAACCCAAAGTAAACATTGTGCTGTGATTAAATAGCAATAAACGGATCAAACTGATGCCAAATTTGTTAAACATATGCATTCATGCTTTGTCAGGTCTGTCAGCAAGACAACAACTTCTAAAATGTTTGTTTTCTGAATGGAGTTTGGATCGATCAGGGCTATTCTATGCCAAATTGGTCACGGTAAAGTACAACGATAGCTGTTTTCTGAACTCACCAGGTAGTTCAACCTCAACCTTTAATTTAACTGTAATTATAGGATTTATTATCTGCAACAGCGTCTGTGGAAGTTGATAATCAAGATGAACAGGACACTCGTGAGGAACTGACAAATACCAGGTAATAATATTGTTGCAGTATAGTAAAGAAGCATAATGGTGATGGTCATTTACACACCTTGGTAGTTGTAAAGTTGCAGGAAAGCTTCCTCTGTTCGAAAGAGTGAGCCATCTCAGTCCACTCGCTGACTGTGTCGTCTCGGTAGGCCAGGCCCACATCAATGGTGGCCAATGCTCCATCCTCTGGAAACAATTACCACTTTCAAGTCAGTTCAAACATTTGGTCGACATTTATTTTGTTAGACTTTGATTATGCAAGTATGTCAATAAAATCAAAAGTACAATTTGTCACATTAACTGTGCGCGTCTTCCAAAATGGAAAAATGCACCGAAGACATGTGTTCGTCTCTATGCCAGTGCCTGTTCTACCGCCTCACTGCACAACTCTGCTGGCTGTTATTATCCCAGTGACGGGAAAAATGAAGTCCTGATGACCGACAGCCAATGTCTTTTACTGAGACCAGCAAAGTTATAGCACTGCTAGCACTGACACAGAGGCATTGCCCATTACAATCCGAGAACATACTGTTCATTTAGTAATGTAAAAATTTTACTTAAAATCATTGAGAATCTGAGCTTCATGGCTGCAGTTTTAACTGGTGTCTGTCATGGGGATCATTCTGTTCATTTAAGAACGCTGTATTGTCAGCTAGACTGGTTTTGACTGTTACAAACTAAAACATGTTTATACAAGGCCAAATCATTTCAATGTTAATGTGGGGTCCTGTCACCTGGAATGAGTCCAAAACAACGAGATTAATAGTATTATTTCTCAGCATGTAAACATATTAGGTGATTCAGTCTGCTCTCCATGGTAGCACAAATCTAGGTTACTTCCTACTTGACATAAACTCCAACAAGACCTTGTGCTGGCCTCCAACAGCCCAGCCCAGGGAATCCAATGAAAACATCCAAAGCCAAGCTATTAAAACTGCATCTTTAGATCACATTACAAAGCCAAGTGTTCTCTCCTCCAGCCCTCCAGAGTACCTCTTGTGCCGTTATGAAACAAGCTGGAATGAAGAGAAAGAAACCCAGTGGCCTGTGCTGTGAGAAAGGGAAAAAAAGGGAGTGGAGGGGGAGAGGGAAGCAGATGAGAACTGGCAGTCGACTGTCTCCGTAATGCCCTCCACTCTGCCATTGGTCGAGCCAGACGCCCTCGAATGTCAGCTCACTTCATGCAAACATTCCTCTCCAGTCCAGCGGCCATCGCCAGGGAAACTAAGCCTCCTCAACAGCTGTGTTATTGCTGGACTCTGGCCAAGAGGTGCTTGGTGCCGGGGTGGAGTGGGCCAGGTGGGTGGAGTGGTTAATAAGGACAAAGCTCTTCTCTGAGAGGCACACTGTCACACAGATAAGGTAGCGGAGGAAGAGATGGCCTTGTGTTCATCTGTCATACAGCTGCAGAACAGAGTCCACCTACATACTGCACAGAGTGCTCTGTTCAGGATTTAGACAGACGGGCTGACGCCATTTTGTTAATTATGGAAGACCTGACTCAATTATTTTTGGAGTTTTGAGTTTATTAGCATTTTACTAAACCTGAATCCAGTATCTACTCAGTTCACGGATTCTGAATCCTATCAAATCTGTTTAGTTAACAAATTTACTTTAACAAATATTAGTTATAATGTATTTTTAAGAACTAAAAACACAAAGACCACAAGTTTAACCTAAGAGAATAAAGCTTTGCTATTTGGCAAAATGACTATGTGAATGTTTTGGTCAATGCTTTTTATCATCATCATTAAATAGGAGAGAGAATCTGCGCATTTTACCAAAATAAAGCCACCTTTTAGAATCCAACAATAAACAGAAATAAAACAGTTATTTCTTTAATCTACCAGCTTGCTACATATGGATGCTAGGATAGCTTTAAGTTCCTTCATTCTGCTGGATCTCATCTCATCTCATTATACCTCCCTTGCATCAAGCAATGTGTCTTTTACTTGCATTCTTACTATACAACAGAGTAAAGGCTTGGGTATGCTTGAACTGACCTAGCCTGTACATTTTAGCAATAAGGTGTGCTCCTTTCTAGTACATCTTACAACACAGAAAAAGGAAACATGAATCGGTTCTATATGAGAAAATCATTAAAGTGGGGACACTAGCTGGTTTCTTCTACATGCAACATATACAGTACTCCGCTCCCTCTACATCTACTTGTTCTCACAGCACCTCATGTAGCTCAAAGACCAAAATGAGTCTGTAGCATCTGGTAGAAAGACCCGTCTGTGGTCCAGGCGGATTCACCGACTCCTCTGTTTGGCAGGCAGGCAGTAAACAACCCCCTAACACACTTCCGCTGAAGCCAAAACTGTGAGCAAGCAAATGATGCTGATGACTAGGCCACCATTGCAACATGACTTTTTAGACAAGCCAGACCAGAAAGGCTGGTTCATATAAAATTACACCACAAACTTTTAAGCTTTCTACATTAATATAATTACCTCTGTTAATTACAAATTGGCATACGATGGATCTGTAGCAAGGTGCAGAGGCATTTGTCAGTCCAGACACGACTTTATAACACTTGAGTAAGCTCAAGTTGGCATTAACATGCATAGCTATACATTCTAAACCCTGAAGCAAAATATGTCATTGAGAGTAGCAACTTCTTTCCCAGGCTCTCCTGGTGATTCAGTCACTCTCTATACTCTTATCCTCTCTAATCCCCGTCTTTCAGGATCCCAAGCCCCCTACCAGGATACCAAACCCTGTCTTCGTCAGGATACCAGTTTTCTCCCCCCATTCCCTCTCATGCAAGCACTGAGATGCTGTAGGTCTGTCTATCCACTGCTCGATTAGAGACAGTGTTGTTTGACACTGGGTGGAGATGGAAAATGTGTGCAGTAATCTGCTGGTGGGTTCCTGTCATGACAATAGAAACTAGGCATCCGACAGAGCCTAGGGCCTCAAATCAGACTAAAATGATTAAACTAGACACACTGGCTCAAGAGGTTGAAGAAAATCTGTATCATAGATTTAAAGCTTGATTTTCTTATTTTTCCTCAAAGCCTTAAAGTCACTACACTTTAAGACTGTTAAGATTGAAGGAAGGTCAGGACTTTTATACGAAGGGGGAGCAATTACTGTACCACTTTGTAAGAGGTGAAAAAACACAAATGTAGAAAAATTGAAATCCACTAAAATGGGATGACATCATATCCCAGGTATGTAAATCATTTGGATGTGGGTTTCAGGATCAGATAAGACATTTCATTGCTCTGAGGCAGCCAACAAGAAACCTGTCCAAGTTACCTCTCTCCTCGCTCTTTAGACCTGCCTCAAGGGTGTCTGACACAGTCGTCTACAAAATCCCCAAGTGTCTAGGCCACTATAGAGAACAAACAGCAGGGCATCCATCATTGTTTGCTGCCTTTCAGTGTAAAAGAAATCCAATCTACTGAAAAGACATTCCTGTGGGTTCCTCAAGCGTTCACCATGATAAAGCACAAGACAACATCCTACAGGGAAGGTAATATAAGAAACATTACTTCATAGCTGCATGAATTGGAATGACTATACACTTGAATTTATGCTGCGAGAGATTAGAAGTGACAATAAATGCGACTATTGACAGGGTCTAGCTTGAACACACTGAGCCTCTGCAAATATTTGTCTTCAGATTGTGAAATTGAGAAATGACAGAGAGACAATATATAGACATAACTGTAAAGAAAAAAAAAATAATAATAATCGTGATATTCGTGCAACTCTTCTAGACTTTCCAAATGTTATTGATTGAATGGAATTTTGTGGGAATATTGATGCTCAAACAAAATGTATCCACCATTTTACAGCCACTTGTTTGGCCACTAGTCAAATTGGCTTCAAAGTATGGAGCACTTTCCCAAAGGGCTCAAAACTAACTTTTTCACCACCCTCCTAAAACTCACAAGGAGGATTGCTAAAAATCGTTCCACCGTAGCCACACTGACACGGCTGCCTGCACAGATTTTGTCAGCCTTGCGAGTGCAGGTATCGGCCAATGCAGATTATCTCAATATGCCAGATACCGGCCCACTAGTGCACATTAAGTTTAACTTTCCTCCCTCTCCTAAAGCTTGAAAAAACATGTCCTGGAGGAGCATGTCATCACCCTTTTGGTTAACCCATAAAAAGCCTTAGTTCTTACCGATCTGGTTGTACATCTTAAATGCGATGTCAAACTGCAGGATGACCAGCATAAACTGGAACCAGGGGCTCATCTCCTTGTTAGGCAGAGGAATGTGGACAGCAAACACAATGTTGTTGGCCTCAATCTTCTTAGCCATGGCCTCATCAAAGGTCCGGAGCTTTTCGCATTGGTTAGGACCCCAAGGCATGAACCATTTTGTTTCCTGGCGGTGCTTGATTGTGTCCACACACTTAGTGGCCAAGTAGTGGACTGCCGTGGTGGGGCTAGGAGCTGGTGAGAAACACAAAAGTGGAGAGAGAGATGTTAGACGAGGTGTCATATTAAAAATATGCAAGTAAAGTGTTTCACGGTCTTGCCAAGCTAAATTTACAGTCAAACTAATAAATCACACAAAAAGTTTGATTAAATAAATATCAACAAATAAAAAAACTTTTTTAAACTATGGATTTAACTGTGCATGGCCAATATGAATATCTTAGCAACCATTAGGAACAGTCAACAGGTTGGGCTTCAGCCAAATCTAGTCCAAACACTTCGGCAATTACTTTTAACACTGTTTAGAAAACGCCTGGTAGCAAGGCTCTCTCTCTCTCTCTGAAGTGATGGGGAGGGAAAATTCCCGAAAGCTCTCACGCACCAATTACACTGTTTACGCATTGAGATTCATGAGCCTGACAAGACTGGTGTTTGTAGTCTCTGCTCACAGGATTTTAGTAGTGCTTGGGAAAAGATCTATCATTATCATGCGCACTCAAAAAAACTTTGCTCTCCTGTTGTGAAAGCTGGAGGTCTGACGTGAACGACATCCGAGAGTTCTGAAAGTCTAGGTGTAGCCTCAAGGCAAAAAGCTAAACTCACAGGGAGGGAGAACTGGTCACCTCACCAAACTGAGCAAGCAGGCACAAGAAAATCGGTCTATGAGGATTCTGAAACCTGACTGAATATCAGAGCCAGGATGGGAGATCTTGCTGCAGAAGTTTTTGTAGCATTTTAAAGTCATAATTTTACACTAAAGGGGCAATGATTAATCGATTAGTTAACTAAATTAATGGCTTAACTATTTTGATAATTGGTTTGAGTACTTTAGACTAGTAAGTCTAAATTCTAACTCCAGCTTGTTAAATGTGAATTTTTTGGTTTCTTTACTCCTCCATGACAGTAAACTGAATATCTGTAGGATGTGGACAAAAGACATTTGAGAGCATCATCTTGGGCTTTGGGAAACATTGATTGGCATTTTCTGACATTTTTTAGACCCAACAACTATTTAATTAATGGAGAAAATAATCAGATTAATTGACAACGAAATTAATAATCAGGTTCAGCCCTGCTGTACAACAAAACAGTCAGGTACCTGGGAGTTACGTAAAGACTCTGAACCAGGAGAAAAGATAATTCGGTCTGAGGAAAGGACAACTTAAAGAAACATTATGTATTTTTATCCTAAAATAAAAGCTTTAAAATCATTGTTTTGGCACCGACTTTTAATAGGGTGAATGACGTCACTATCATTGCCTGTACGGGACTGGGCAGCTTTCTATGGCACAATCCCGGGAAGGACTTCTATTGCGAGAACAGCGTAATGCTTTATGGCACCACAACACTTCAACAAAACTCTTCATCAAGCAAGCTATAAGAAGAAGCAAAAAGTACTTAATGTACAAAGTTATTTATTTAAAGAAGCTAGATCAGTATTGAAATAAAAGGCTATACAACAGACGCCGAGCTGCATACTTTCCATGTCAACAGTTGAACTAGCAAGTAATATTGCGATGTCTTGTGGCTGTGTTAACAAAGTTGGCGACTTGCTACTTTTATATCATAATGTAATCATAAATGCACGTGTACAGCGGTCCTTATTTAAGACAGCAACAAATTACAAGGTCTATCACAGAGTGCCAAAGTAGAGTGCAAAACAACCCTGAAATCCCTTCACAAGAACTACATGAAAGCCCTTGTGCAGCCCAACCGGCCCTGAATGACTTGAAAATAAATGTGCAGATGCTTTCAGTTTTTTGAGCAAATCTCCAAGACCAAACGGGAAAAATGCTCCAATCCTGAGTGCGCCAAGCTGTTCGTGACCTATCTAGAAGGACTTTGTAAGATGTAATTACTGTTTAGGGTGCTTGTGGGAAGTACTGACTCATGGGGGTGAACATGAAAGCCCAGATGTTTCAGATTCAGCTCATCAAAAAGATTAGTGACATTACCTAAGAAGACTCAAAGCTGATGTCAGTCAAAAAAAGTGCTTCTAGCAAACACAAACTCCTGAGGAATAGTACTTTAGATAGGATATTCCAGCATTTCCAAAAAGGTGTTCAATCCATAAGAAAACTGTGAAAGTAAGCAAATACTCCGAATCAGAATAGTTTGTGCCTTGAACATCTAAACATAACTTTCCACTCCTAACAGAGAGCAGAAGGGCGGACAACACAAACAGTTTACACACCCTTTCGGGTAGCAGACACAGACACAGTCATAAAACTAAGGCTATCTTCAAGGAACATTCGACTTTGTAAGTGTGTCAACAGCTGTGTAAAAGCACACATACAGACACACCAAACTGAATTAAACCAAGTTATCTGGAACACCTTGGAGTTTAATTATCTAGTGACCCCGTGAGTCCAGCAACACCGGCTCCTCCAGTCTCCATCGCAGTGTGTCTGAAATAATGGCCGTCCCCTCAGTCCGTCGACCTCATGCCGTGTTCTCGGGTTTGTCGGGAAACAAGAGGAGAAAACCCCCGCTCTACTCAATTACCCCTACCGCCCTCGGCCACAGAGCAAACACAAAGGAATCTGGCTTCATTAAAACCATCTCAGCCAGGAACGGACCAAACAAGCTAATTTATCAACCAGCCATGTGGTGAGTGAGTGGTATGCAGGGACACATTGACAGGCTGACTGGTGTTTGGGGGGGGGTCATGGTTTCCAGATTAAGCCCAAGAGAAAGGCATCTTTCACATGGACTCAATTTCTATCAAGTGTGTGTATAGCTGTTGTGCATGTGTGGGTGGGAGGATTTGAAGAAACTTGACAGCAACTCCGATACAGTCCTCAAGGCGAAGTACAACTTTGACAGCTGTGTGCACTTGTGTGTTTTTTGTGCACCGCTGTGTGTCTCTGTGCAAAAGAAATCAGGGGAAGAGGCGAGCAGAGGAAACATGAATGCTCTGCCTGCCAGGCGATAGGGATTTGGGGAGGCTTCACACAAGCAGGGGGGGGAGAGGAAGGAGTGAAAAGAAGGTAGAGATGCTGCCTGGGGCCCCACACAAGCAGACAGACATTATATATGAGAGGTGGGGGTGAGGAGGAGGACGAAGAGGAGGGGGAGATTTGAGAGAAGGGGGGAGAGAACATTCGAGTTTGGATCAAAGAAATGAAAAAACACAAAAAAGGTTGGATGTATTTACGCGTATTCCTGTGTCAAAAATCTGAAATGAAACCCACAAAGTATGGCATTCTGTGTTATTTTGTAGCAGAGGGAATGAAGCAGGCGATTGCGGCATGCAGGCAGCAAACACCTTGATACAAAGCAGTGATTTAGCGGAGGTGCACTTTGGCAGCTCTGGTGTCAAAGTGGCTGATTCAAAGCACTACATTGTTTGTGCACCACTCGGGCAAGCCCAGGTGGGTAAAACACGGCTAAAAGTTAGCGCTCACTGTCTTTTCTTCCTTGTTAAAACATTCATTAACGCTGTTATGTAGGCAAGTAACGAACAGTGCAACTAAAAACTTTGCACGCACAAAGACGTTAGCTAAACAAATGATAAAAAGTCTGGGATAAAAGGTGGGGACAAAACTTACCAATTAAACCGCCGACCATGAAGGCAAACGCCTGGAACAAAAGCAGAGTAACTCCCACTATCACCAACTTTTTGGTGCTCATATTCTCAATAATAGCCCCCGCCATTGCGACGGAAAGGATGGAGTAAAAAATATCACACCGAGCGAGAGACAAATATCTAAATAATGTGGTGCAAAAAGGGACGAAAACGTTGCATCAACGGCCAGTAGGAAGGAAAGCTGGGTCCCCTCCGCCGCTCTGCTCCTGCCTTTCAACTTCGGAGGAGGAAAAAAAAAACAGGAATCACATGACCGAACAGCACTCGGCTTTATCCGCGACCAGCCAACACTAGACCGGGGAGAGATGTGTGGAGCGCCACCGCATTGCAATAGAGGCTGGTAATGCAGGTTACCGTGTCATTGAATGCTTGTAATAACGCCCCTGTGGTGCGGGGACAGCCTGCAGAGCTATTTAAAGGAAGGTTTTGGAGGTCCTGTCTCATGTTTAGTGCTCACTACCGTCAACACATTGTCCTTCAAAATCTATTCTTGATTCACATCATGAATAGGCCTACATTTGATGTTTTAGCTATCTGCGAGATAAGATCAAAGGTTTTACCAATATTCTTCAGTTTTGGTTTGAGGTAATAAACGAGTAGATGTGTTCTTGTTTTTTTCCTTGCACATGTGAGAAGATGTACCAGATGGTGAAGTTGTGAGAACCTTTCTTGGATTTTGAATACAGTCTCACCATCACCTCAGACTCCACTGTGTAATTGTCTCAAAGCACATGGTCTTCATCAGCAAATGGAGATTGCCCAGTTGTCATGGAATTGTAGATTTAGCAGATTCAGCAATCATTCTGGACCTTGGAAACTGCAAGCAAAGTCCATTTAGTAGTTGCTTTGAAGCTTTCAATCATATGACATGATTTTCTTCTGTCAATCGACAGAAGTTTGTATTTCTCATAATAGTTTCTTTTACTAATATAGGTACCATGTGTTTCCCTAAAAATCCTTAAAACGCTGAAACTGGAAAAAGCTGGAGGTGTCTCACCCCAATGGATTTTCCCTGGTCTGCATGTGGTAAATCCGTCTCCTTGAGTGATTTTTAGTGTTTTTCATTACACAGAGCATTTGGTTTCCTATGGACTCAAACTGCATTGATGTATTCATGTTTCAGTCCGTTACTCTGAACATTCGGTCAAGCACACATCCTTTAAAATGACTCATTTTATTCCCTCACAGGATGGGTTGGGCTAATAGGGCTTCCACAGTTTGTACTTATGCATATACTGTATTTAGACAGCAAATAACACCATGCTTTTCACTTATCTATATTATTGCAGGAAATACAATTTTCCAGGCTGTAATGCTGGCTGCTGTTTCATCCTAAAGAGCAGCAGCTGTGAACTGAGCTTTCATGTCTTCTGCCCACTTAGACAGATGCTCTGAGCTGTGACAAGATCCCATTCCTTTTCCCGAAAGAGGAGAGAGAAACTCAGTAAGAGTTGGCTGATAAACCTTCTCATAGTTGCTGTAGGTTTGATTCAAATTTAAATGCTGGTGGTGCGGGATGTGTATTAGTGCATATTTAGGATTAATCTAACTCTTTAACACACTGAAAATCTTTAAATACAAAACACAGGTTTAAAATAGTTTTATTTAAAACCCATCCATGTGAGTATTTAAGGGTCAAATAAGAAAGAGTTGACATCACTGACACCTGTATATACCACAGGCCTTATAAAATTCACAAGAACAGAATATGATTTAAAAACAAGTATGCAGCATGCAACTTCTAGTACAGCATTCCCGTAAGGACAATCAAACGCAACACATGTAGACAAAGTGTAGCAATGATGTAAACTGTTTATTTCTTACATACTACTTTATTATGAAAAAAAGACAGTGAAGACAGGAAGAAAGGAAAGCATGACGGTGTCTTCTCAACACAAGTGTACTGCTGTGAACGAGATCAGAGAGAAACAGCAGATATCTCCATATGTCTGAAATGGCTATTTTATTTCCAATTGCCGATTCAGATTATGGGTTTGGATAAATATACAAAGGTGATAACCTGTTGGATGCAGCATAACAATAAACAGCATCCATCTATTAAAGATAATGTTGCTACAGGAAGTCATTGCACTACTGATGTGATGCATTCCTGTTTATGAAGTCCCATGCACTGCACCACGACCAAGGCACAGAGGCAGCCATTCAACCTGATAACAGTGATAACATTGGTTTTGGCACTTAGGGATTGGAGTTAAGATAAACAAAATGGAAATAGGAAGCGCTAGATAGGTAAAAATCAGTAGAAAGAGCCTGGGGCTTTGTGTTCAGAATTTGGCACGGATTCTGTCCAATGGATCCGTCTCCCACATCGCGGGATCCCAAGCCTGGAACCAGCCAGTGAAAGTTGGAGGTTCTGCCCCCTGTTTGATGGTGGTGATGGCCAGTCCTTTGCGACCAGAAGGGTCTGAGTCCACATAGTCTTTTGCTGCATGACAAGAAGTAGAAGAAGAGACAGAAAGACAGAGACAGGAGTGAGAATATGTAAAACTCTAACAGCATAATTTTGCTGACAACAGACTTTGAATATTGTTTCACTAGTGTAGAGGGCCTGCTGCCAACTAAAAAGAGGGTGATGAAGCCAGTGAGTGTGAATCATTAAACAGTAAAGCAGGCCTTAAAACCAAAACAATCAGCCCAAAGAGGCTAAAATACTCCCTAGAGCTGAAGGGAACTGCAGAGTCCGGTGATTATTTTCTGTGGGTTTTGTCACTGAGCGACACCATTCACATTACACTAATTATTTTTTCGATTGATGATATAAAAATATTGATTAGTTCCACTTTAAATGTTGCAGCTGAATATGTAGCTACTGAGAAGTAAACAAATTAATACTAATACTATTACTTTAATTCAACCTAACATCTATGACACTATAGTACATTCTGGCAGCAAGCATCTGAATTACGATGATCTGAGTGGTTTTCCGTGCAACAAACCTATTTTGGGAGCTCCCGTCTTTTCCTCAGCATTAGCCTCATTGCCAACCCAAAGGAAGATCTACAGGGAAGAGAAACACACTCAGTGACTCAAATAGTCTCCAGTCATGCAGAGTTTAAAGAGTAATTATGCATCTATGGAGTCTCTGAATTTAACACATTAAAACCATGTTTTTCAAGCTCAAATGGTGACGACAGAGAGCTTATCTCACCTGATCCCAGGTATCCAGGAGCATGACATCATCAGTGGCCAGGTCTGACTGAGTGAAGTCCCCTGGGACTTCTTCAACCTGATAGACAGAAGATGAAAACTCAGACCGACTGTGTGTAGATTTGTGAGTGAAAGTTTATGCTACCGTGTATTAACACGTGTTGACAGGATAAACCTCTTCACAATGTGACTTACAATAAGTCTTCCAGTTTTGTTGGAGCAGCCAAACAGACGTGGGGGGTGGACCGTCTTCTGCAGACTCTTGGAGGTCTGGTAGTCTTTCTTGCCACCAAGAGCAGTCCAGAAATCAGCTGGGAGGGAAGAAAATACAACAGCCATCAGCTTCAAGTAGTTTGTCCCATACTTGGTGCTTTGTTTGTCTAAACAGGAAGTGAATCATATCCTCGTCTTTTCAAGTTTAATCAAATGCAGTTATGTCTCATCAGGCCAATCAGTCATTGGGCCAATCACTATTTCTGTATGGCAAGATACAGCATGTAGGAATTTTAGAGTCTAGTACCTTCATTAGAACAATCAGTGCAAAACAGACATGAGGTGCTTTTAATCCTTATGTAAAATTAGATCAATGACTTAGATAAAGTACAACCTCTTGGCTTTAAATTACTCCACAGCCATTGGAGAGTAAATCATTGGCAAAAGCACACCAGTATTGTCTAGAATAGTCCCTAAAATATCACCTTTTGCACATAAATTAAGGAATATTTAATATAAGTGGTCCCCCAGTTTCTTTACATGGGGATAAGTATTAGTAACAACACTGCTACACTAATAATTTGTCCTTTC
Source organism: Micropterus dolomieu (assembly GCF_021292245.1). Lineage (NCBI taxonomy): Eukaryota > Metazoa > Chordata > Actinopteri > Centrarchiformes > Centrarchidae > Micropterus > Micropterus dolomieu. The sequence continues at coordinate 20,148,880 of NC_060155.1, forward strand.
TCTTGTTATATTACATACAGTATATTGGTCCTCAGAGGACACCCACCTGGCTCCTTTCCCTCTGACACCTGGCTGGGATTGCCACCCAGGAAGCCAACCACATGCTTGGCAGCCTCCACCTCCACATCACTGGCACCAAGTCCCCGCCACACAAACAGGGCACTCGGGGATTTCAGCACAAACACATCATTGGTGTTCAGACTGGAAGCAGTGACATTGACCTGAGGAAACCGATTTAGACAAGTTAGAGGTGGAAATCTCTGCACGGTGTCCTATATGGATGTGACAACACAAATCCGTGTAATAGCAGTCAGTTCACCTCCACTGCCCGGGTGGCCTTGGAAGAGCTCTGCCGGATGTGGAAGAGACGAGTGCTGCTGGCCTGCGACTGTCCACCTTTGCGTGACGTTCCTCCGCTGTGGATGATCATGGGTTTGCCCTGGAACAGGCTCATCAGGTGTGGAGGCTCCTGGCCCTGAGTGACTCTCACCTTTGGTTGAAGTCAAATAAAAGCAGCATGGATCACAAATGCTACCTGTGATTTAAAGTGCATGTAATTTGTGTAAAATGGGCTACAACATACAAGACCACCTGAATGGTATTTAAGGAATACATTTATAAAATAACACCTAATAATTATTGGTGAGGGTTTATAATATTCAATTGATTCCTACATCACATAAATAAATTTAAAAAATGAAACTCTTTCTTAACTATCTGCTCCAGTTGTGAGTTGATGTTTCACATTTTAACCCTGTTATGGCCATAAAAAAATTGTGAATCCTGAAATTGTGATGTGGCATCTGTGGAAGTGTAGTAGATTGATTGGAGTGGCATCAAAATGAACATTACAGTGACACTGCCCTCTGCTGGTCATCTGAGGTTGGTTGTTTTTCATGGGGGAAGAGTGAAGTTACTGCTTAGATATTTGGTATTGGTCAGCTGTACTTAATCCTCTGTCATAATTAGGTTAAATAGTTTAGAGAGTCCCAACCCTCATTAGCACAAGGTAGCCAGGTATTATGCTCTCCTGTCTCTGTGAGCTATTAAACTCATACACTATAGCACGTAAGACAATAACTTTATACAACTTGCAAAATTTCATGAGCTACTTAATAAAAAAGTAAATGTTAGGTTACTGTGAAAATTTCAAGTTAGTTCTCAATTTACACCTTATCTGCAACGTCTTACTCAACTTTCACATTTGTCTTCTCATCTTCAGAGAACTCTGCACCATTGTCTATTCATGTCTGCTTCTTGGAAAAATAACTCCTCATTTGAACTTGTTTTTATACGTTATGTAAAAGTGAGCAGTGCATCAGTGTCGCGCTCTAACCTGAACCGGGGATCCTCCCATTGAGTCATCAAGCTGCACTGTGAGGAACGCAGAGGCTGCCAGCTCGTCCTGTGTGCACTTCAGCCCCTGCCTGACACAGTAACATACACACAGGCCATTTACTGGAGTATATGTGATCTTAGACTGGGTGTGGTGGGAGTAGAGTGAGTGGACGCTCTAGTGCAGTTTATAATTCATATAGGATTAAACAAATTGCACTGTACATACATGTTTGTATGGAGTTTTCTTTATACCCACCAGGTGTATATGAGGTGTTGCTCACGGCTTCCCACTTTGTAGCTATAGAGGATGAGGTAACAGTCTCCGCCGTAGAATTGACCGTAGGAGGTGGGATCCACAGGCACCTTTTCGCCGTTCTCAACACGCCAAATCTGAAAGCCAGATCACAACCTGTTTTACTCACCCTTACCACACCACCCTTTATCTGGGCCTTTTTTAAAAAAAAAAAAAACTTTTAGCACACTCGTACCTGGACCTTGCCCTTGCCATCATCCACCATGCCATGCTGGGCTGCCATGGCCTTGTTGGAGTGCAGGGTGGAGGCATCAAAGGGCACCTGCTTCACTTTGGCAATTTGGCCGATGGTGTAGGCCTTACTGGGCCCTGTAGTCTGTTCTTTGTCCCTCCAGTCGCTGAAGAACTGCTTAAACAGAGTCGTCTCAGCTCCTGCAGGAAGCACTTGGATCTGCAAGGGAAACAGTTCAGAGAGGGATTTTAGCCACAAAAATGATGTGGAAACAAGATTCTGCTTTTCTGTAAGACTCGTGTTTTCTGTCAGAGTGATTGTGCACATGTCGGCTTTACCTGTGTCTTAGCGGAGTATCCCTTGTCTTTGATGAACTGCTGACCTACTGACATGGCTGCTTTACGCTCTGCCAGGTTGGCCTTGGGACCTGGTTGGAGACATGACACAATAAGATAGTCATAATTCTCAGAAACATGGTGCATTTAGACTCTTCCTTATGCTACGTAGAGAGAGAACCTATGTAATAAACTAAATGAATATTCAAATACAGAACTTGGAGAAGGCAGGTATGTAAAGGAATAATTTACTGGGTTTCCACCTCCAGGAGGCTCCAAAACACCTAAGACTGATCTCTGACAAGAATTACTGTAAATGTGGCCACTCTAGCCAGTACCAAAACTAAATTGTGTATGCAATAGTAGGCACAATTTATTATTTAAAAAAATAAACTGAGAAAATCGAGTCAGAAACATGTGTTTTAACTTGAGGGCATAACTACATTTGCACTCTTCAACCAGCATTTTTATAATTCTATGCAGAAAAAAACAGTGAGGACAGCGAGGAAAGCTAATGTTTGGAGTTTGTTCAACACCATTTTATGCTGTGTTATTGAGTCTTCACCTTTCCAAACAAAGATATTGTTGTCCACCCCGTTGTCCAGGATGTAGCACTCCTCAGGAGACAGCATGCCCTGTTTGAAAGGACTGGAAGGAGCCACAGCGGTCACCTTCATTGGACCACATGCGTCGGAGATCTATGAAGCAAAGGGATAGCATCAGCTACTAGCTCTGTTGTCAAAGTGTAAAGTCCAATGAGGTAATTCTTCAACATGCTCGAAAGATCTTTATTTGTTACAATAGTTTAAGTAAATATTTTTATAAATGCATATTTTTAAGTTCCCAATTGTACAATGTAATGTAGACATTATCATTTGAGCTACATACAAGGACTCAAGGATGTTCAGTGATTCATAAATCCATGGATAATTCAAATATGTGAGCATCTTTGCAAATCATGGGGACTGGATCCAGGCTATAAAATTCAAGTTTTGTTTTTCAAATTCAAATCAGTGCCACAAGAATGCAGCAAAATCTTTTTTTCCCAATTATCAGACTAAATTCCTGGTCCCTACAAAGGGATATTTCAATAAAATATGGAAATTAAAACAGTGAGGACACTGTTATGAAATCTTATCTTCCACCCAGAAATAAAAGTCACATTTATATCGCTATGTTTGATTGTCAATTTTATTACTCACCATGTAGAGGGCACCCTTCATCCTGTTGGAGGTGTCCACTTTCTCATCATCCGGAGTACTGGGAGCAATGGCGGTTTTGGGCCCCAGAGCCTACACAACCAGAGAAATTAATCTTTGTGCTCCTCTTTTTGTCATAATTATCGCCTGTGCTTAAAGTAACAATTGTGTTATATACACAGATAAAGATACAACAGCTTGATAGTGAGTTTGTTTAGTAGAATATGCTCTACAGCTTTTTTCAGATTAATGATTAATGAATTTAAAACATATGCTGTAAACCCCCTCTCCTTTCTCTCACATTAGGCCTCTCTGGAGTTCACCTCTCTTGTTAAAAAAGGAAGTGTTTACAATGTCGCCTTGGCACAGAGTTGGCACATAAGCAGCACATTACAAAGGACAGCATTATGTCCTCTCGTTCCCACGCTGACTAAACTCATCAGCCATGAAATGCATCAATAATTATTGCTTCTGCTCACACTCAACTCCAGTGTGTGGCTGAGATTTGCCAGGAGAGGGAAAGAAAATGACGAGTGTGTGTAGTGTGTGTGTGTGTGTGTGTGTGTGTGTGTGTGTGTGTTTGTTTTCACCTGTATGAGTGCTTCTGGCTCCTCCCCCTCCTCCACTACGTGAAGTTTGGCTCTGCCGTTTCTTTCATTATCTCTGATGTCAATGGTGACCCCAGCGGCCTTCAACCTCTCAAAACGGTTGCACTCACTGCCACACCACTGATAGACTTCCTGCAGGAGAGGGGAAGATATAATAAGACTTGAGATTTCAGATCTGATTACTGGTGGTGACAGCAAGTGCTGTTTAATACTACCAAAGTTCTGGGGGCAGCAGACACAGCTATTTTGTCAGAAATATAACAGAGCAGCCAAACAAACTTAGCAAAGAAAAAACTCATTATTAAATGTTGGGTTTGTTTTATCACAAGCATAGATTATGCTGCATCGTTTTCTGTGAATCCCTAATGCTTGGGTATCCAATTGGAATTCAGCATGGGAATGGCGACACTAATAATAAAATGGATTATTTAGAGAGGTACTTATAGGCTGAAAAATGGGATTGTAAAAGTATAAAGTCTTAACTCTATCACAGTAAAATATTTTAATACAGTGCAGATATTTATATGAGAGTATAGTATTAGTAATAAATACAGTGTACGGAATAGCCACCCACACACATAGATACTAAAACCCAGATAAAACCCAGCTCACCGGGCCCAGGTCAACAATGAAGCAGTCTCCCTTGTTGAAGCTGGACCAAGACATCTCCACCTCTGTTGCTCTGATGGCCCTCCGACCCTTGATATGCAGCAGGCGCTTCACGTTCATGTCATTGGTCACTACATGCTGAAAACCTGAGGCCACACCTCCTTTCTGTGACAAAAAGTAATGATTCAAGTGAGGTTTTAAACAGGGAAAACATCCCTAAATTCTCAGCTTAATTTGAAATGTGTACATGAGTACAGTCAAGGAAAGAAAAAGCAAACATTTTACATCACGGTTTTACTTTACAACAACTATATGTTAGCCACACAAATGCACTACTGAGAGGCCTGAGGCAGGACGTGTGGAGTCAGATGATTTAATGAGACACAGAGCTCAACATTTGCTGCACAGTGGGGGTGAAATGTGTTTTACACAGCAATGTAATACCTCAAAGGAAAAAAGGATTTAAATTGCGCTGCCAAATAATGAGATTAACATGTTCTATCACTCACAGCAAACAAAGGCAATCAACCTTATCAAATGGGAAAAATGAAACTAACATGATGCCTGCTTCTGTAAAAGAGGACCATGTCTGTTCTATGTAACAGTGGTGTACCTGGGAGGCAGGATGGTCTCGCAATGTGCCGTCCTTGGTGAAGCCATTAAACAAAACAGGTATTCACAAGACATGCAAACAAAATGCTGCAAATGAGCAATAGACGCACTTTCTGCTGGAGGAAAAGCTATGTGACTGCTTTGATAGACGATGTATGATGGGCTTTTCAGCATGTAGAAACTAAAGTTGAGATCAAGCCCTATCACTTCATGAGGGCAAAAACAAAGAGAGATTTCCTTGTTCTTAAATTTCCATTGAGGGCTTAGCATTTACCCACAAAGGCACAGTCTTGTTAGCATCTGGAGTAATGGCTATTTAGGCCTCAAAATGGAAACCACATTCATGCCATTCATCTTTCTAGAGAGAGCGGCAGTAACATTTTCCGTGGCAACAATGCAGGCTCTGTTTATTCTAATAGAAAGATTGTTTCCTAACAGTGGAGTTATCCAAACTTTGAAGAGATAATGAGGTTTAGTTCAGTTTCTAACTCTTTTTTTCTGAAGAACACTGTGTAACCGTGTGTGTGTGTGTTGTGTGAATTGTTTCCACAATCCAACTATGCAAAGTAGTAAAGAAGACTTTGGGGCTAATTACATCCAACTAGAGCCAGAAGGGGGGTTGGATGGTTTTCATGGCAATGAGAAACAGATGGCTGGTAAAAAGAAAAAAAGTGACCTAGTTTGTGTCTTCAAAATGTCCTCCTTTGAACAGGCTGGTTGCCTTGGTGTCAGTCAGTTAGACACACCCTGGGATGTATTTAGCAAAAAACTTCATTCATCAGCTAAACTGCATGGCAAAGTTCATGGGATGCTGACAATCATTAAACCATGACGATGAGGTCAAAGACGGCTCTGAGACAGTTTCTCCATTTGTTTGTTTATTGTCATAATAATCTCTTTATTGCTCACTTTATGATTTATAGTGTATATTTTTGAGCAACAGTCCCAACACCTTTTTTCTTGTAAACCCTTAATACACAGCAGTGTCTACTTGTGACACATCACATGGTGCATATCTGTTTGTTCTTGTTTAAAGAGGTAAAACTGTGCAGTATTTAAGAAGAAATACGACTTCAGCCATGATAGGTTGTACTTAGGGACAGCAGGGCTTTGAGCTACATGCTCATAGTGACAATACTAACATGCTGATGTTTAGCATGTAAAATATTTACACTGTGAAGCACTGATCTAGATTATATTCATTCAGATAGTGACATCACCTGTCTGACGTTGTCTCTGCCGTACAGTTGAGCTCACCTGGTACTTGATTCCTGACTTGAAGTATCCCAGAAAGGTGTTGGATTCGGAGTTCTGCAGCTCCCTGTACTGCACTGGCCCACCACCCAGGAAGTCATCCAGCTGTGTGGCAAAGATGGCCGCCGCTCCACTCTCATCCTGTGAACACTCGTCCCCTGCAGGAAGGGGACATTTGTAGTCAAACTGTCCGCCCCAGTTCTTTTATACTCTAACTGTATCACATAGATACTCAAGGATAGAATTTCCCAGGAAAGCAAGAAGTTATTTTACATTAGCAAAATGCAGCACTTTAGTTCCTGCACAGACCTTAAGGGACCTCTGAGTCAGGACTGAAGGCTTTAAATAACATAAACCACATCTGCAGCAGAGCTGATTTGTATTCTTCAATTACTGTCCGATGGCACATCACGGATAAAACTATTCCATAATTCTAGATGACATTGATCCCAGAGAGGGGGATTAATTATGTCCTTGTGTTATTTCTGTGGCAGCAGAGAACTAAAAGGACTGTCTGTGTGCTGGCACTGGAAGAGACTGGTACCTTCAGGGGTATTCTAGATGTGAGTCATGCAGCGGTTTCTTTTAGATCTCTGTTTTTGTTATGTAACTGAACATTTATGGGGCATGAGAAGACTTTGACTTAATTTTAGGACTTAAAGTAGTTAAGGTTGCGTGTCTTTGTTTGCTCTGCACAAGCCTAAACTGAGAGCAGACAGCACAGAGAGGGCACTGTGTGGCGGAGAGGAACCTCACACACTAGTATGACTTTTAGAGTAGAAATTTTCAGCAATTCATACAGCAGAGGATGTTTCAGATGCCTAATGTGATCTATAGTCCCTTGAGCATGAGGTAGTTTCAGTCGCTCTGTTAGTCTCATAATAACTAAAACTTTTTAGTGTGCATGTTTAGGCATTTGTATGGCTGTAAGTATAAAAATGCATGAATGTTGATGGTGATTCCTTGTGCAATATCCGTGCATGTAAGGTAAGTGGATCAGCTTTGGGGGAAGTTACTTTTTAATTAATAATTGACTTTAGTGAGTGACTTTCAGGAACTTAAAACAATACTGTATGTTTATACCCACTTCAAGATCCAAGACTTTACTGCCATATAAACAATAGCAATTTGCTTTGGTGAGCTCACATAATACAAAACAATAAGCAGAAACCCCATCATATAACCACTCAGAGACCAAAAACAAAAATTATAAAACCATTTTCATACAATAAAACATAACAAAATAATAAATTAAGGAAACATGCTGCAGTAAAATGACTTCTGCTACCAAGTTCTGTTGATTATATCTCATTAATGCAATGCAAGTTATGCATAATTTACATACTTCTTGTAAAGCAATATAAACAGCAAGATGTCCATTTGCTGCGTGTTGTTCAGAAAAAAGTAATCATATTTTACGTTCAAACTAGCCTTAAATGGGATTATTAACATGTTGCCCCATTTTGAGGTGCACAATATGTGTCTATGTCTTACCCAGCCACATGTGTATGTTGTATGAAGGGGCTGAGGTGGTGAAGAGCAGCAGGTAGGCGTCCCCGGTGTAGAAGCTGCCATGCAGGGCCTTAGGAACCGGCTTCAGGTCCAAGTTCTCGATACGCCACACCTGCAGCCCCGGCTGCTTTCCTGCACCCACAAACTCCTTATGGGAAACCATGATGGCTCTGAGAGTAAGACAGAGATGGGGGACAGTGAGATGAAGAAAGAAGGAGGGCAGGAATAAACAAGGAGATGCAGGAGGCCAGAGGGAGACAGGTGACAGACATTGAGTGATTTCAATATTTTTGCCTTGCAAAACGTTGCTGCAAATGGAAGACAGAGAGATGCAATATAGCAACATAATGTGAGGAACCTATTTTTTGGCAGCAACATCGTGTGTTTCCTGAACAGTATGCTTTTGTAGAGTTGTGGGTAACAGCTTAGCGAGACTATAAATATATGTGTTAACTTGACAGGAGGCCTCTTGTCATGTCATGCTGCCCAAACAAGACAAACTAGTTCTTAAACCTATTATTACATCAATTTAGTCATCTATAGCTGCTGCTGCCACCTCTGTAAATTGTTCACTGTGTTACTGCTTTCACAAAACGTTTACAGATACATAATTGTCAAGTTGCTTTGAACCTTGGAGCCTCTTGGATTATATATTTATGTCAAAATCCAGTGTAAATGATCACACGAGTGTCAGAGAACAAAAAAAGCTTTTGTAATATCTTAATTTCTGAAAATAAAGCTTATAAAAACCATCACATTGTCTGAAATAAAATATGTTTTAACTACAAACATATTGATGCAGGAATTTTGAACCATTATCAGTCGATATTTAATCAGTAAATAATACCAACGTAAGAGAGATAACCACTGTACACACAGCACGATGTATGTGACCTAATTCTTAACTCACATATTTTATGTTTTTATAGCTGATATGGAGTGAAAACAAAACTAAACGTTACAGTGTTACTACTGCAGACTGCATCAATAAATGAATCTTGTGAACTAACTGTGGCACAGTTAACAAACTCTTCAGTATGAACAAACATGGCATTCAGAATTAAAGGAAGTAAGATTTAAAATAAAAACTTTACATCATGATGAGAGCGGAGCCTTTGCACCACTAACGTTGGGAGATTATGTTTGCAACTATTACACAAGAGCCAGATTACAAATCGTGGGGCTGCAGGATTATGACTGCAGGGAGGCTGATGTCTACTGTAAGGACGCAAGACTGGCAATGCCCACTTCCTCATTTCAGTTGCTGCTTACACTCCATACTTTACCCTGTGATCCACACACATCCCACACCTGCTCATTATGCACGGTGTATGATTACTGACAAATATTGACAGATTACATCAAACCAGCCAGCCACACGAGTCAGAGATAATCCAAACAATCACCACCACACCCTGAAGGAGGAATATTATTGTGGAGTTTCTTCAGCTGTGTCTTCAATGAGTGGCTCAGGTTTCAGTGTTGAGGAAACACCCAGTAGACTTCCTGTAACAGTCTGATCAATAAATGCTGCATCATAGACACATCTTCAGTCCACTTGAGATTCATGGACGTTTACTGTCTGGAGCCAGATGCATTGTTAGTAACACTGGTGTGACACAATGCAGATCCTAATACTACAGGTCTGTGGGGATACATGCAGATATGTTTGCTGGGAAGAGCATCTCTAACGAGTGACTACATCTAAGAAGTGCTGCGCAAGCCCTGCTCTTTGGTCAGAGCTGATGCCAGGCTTGTAGGGTGTATCTCTTTATTTACTTAACTGGCTTTAATCTGTAACGAACAAAATAGAACAGAAGCCACGATTTATATTTACAATTTGCATAACGCCCCCCTTTTGGAGGGGACTAGCCTAATACATAACATCCAAACTACTATTTCCTGAACTTCTAACTTAGGTTTCTGTGCTCCATTTCACTCACAAGATAATAACAGACAATAACAGAGTATTTCCTCCATAATAAGCAATGCATTCGCCTCTGCTTCCATAACTAATCGAGACGGGTTGGTTCCTCTGTTTTGGGCCGTCTCACTGGCTGCTGTGACTCATGAAAGAGAAATGAACGGAGACTTTCCACATCTGGAAATTCCGTCACTTCAAACCTTACAATCGTGAAATAAACCGGCCACAACCGAGCAAAAACTCAGCGGTCATCAAAACAGTTAACGTGCATGCTTTATCTAAGAAATCCTGCACGATTTATAAAAGCTTGTGAGAATATAGTCTATATCATAGTTCGGGAAATAGAAAAAGGTACGTGCATGTCGACTGGAAGTAAGAGAACTCACAATTTGATGAATCACACGGGAGAGAGGAGCAGAACCGCTGGTGGAGGTTGTAGATGTGAGAGTGAGCTGAGTATGGAGAGTCTTTATGTGTTTATGTGTAGTACAGGAGGAGGAGGAGGAGGAGGAGGGAGTGTTCAGGCTGTCAGTGTGTCTGGCTTAAGAGGAGAGAAAGCACTGATTGGTCAACAGAAACAGCAAAGATGAATATGCTTCTTTCAGCTTGTGTGAGAAAAGATTTCCCCAAAGATGCATTTAAACTGTCTATGTCATTCAGGAACACACTTCTTCAAGTTTTCCCTTTCAGTGTTGAACTGAACTTGACTCCGTGCTCCTTGTTGTTTGCTGTGCAGATTAAAAGGTGTTCAGATAGGCAGAGACAAAGGTCATGAAGTCATAGTTTCTTTCTTGAAGCAGCAGTTGATGCAACAGCTTGTGGCTTTTGTCTTTGGCTTAAAAGGAATCTTGTGACTGTAAAATAACCCTGAGGAAAAGATGATTTCCTAGAATGCAGAGTCAACATGATATACATGGGAAAAATCAGTGGCACTAGCTAAATTAAAACAAATTACTTTAGTCAAAAGTCTGGATTTTAAAGAAGATTGTGGTGAATTTTAGAGATAGACAGTAGACACCACAAATGCCAAAAAGACGATGCAAAATATTCAATTTGATGAGTGCTGTCTCATTACACACAGACAAACACATTATTTACAACAGCCCCACCCTTTTTTACCGCTCCGCAAAGAACCTGTTGCGCCATATATCCAGTTCAAACCTGAAGGTATGCTCACATAGGTCACAACCAGCCTCTACCTCTGTCTGCAGACAGTGTGTTTATTTGGATGTTTCCTCACCTTGGATGGTTGTTTATACATAAATGTGGCACACACAAGGATGATAAACAAAACCATATACAGGCATCAGCTTCAACATGAAGCCACTACTTAATGCCACAGCTGGTAATGAAATGCACTCATGTGAGAGGACACTCCACAGCAGATCTGGTTTGGCTGTCAGCACAATTTCAGATTACGCTTCACTTGCATTCAGGCCCGTTGGGAACAAAGAGCTCTTCCTCTGTGTTTTGGTGTGGTGATGAGTTCTGATTTACAAACCTTCAGGGGCCCACTTCTGCTTTACAACTACAGCAAACTACATGATGGCTGGCACAGTACGGGGGGGGGGGGAACTACTTGTCAACGTGTTGCTGCTGATGCTGATGAAGCTTTAAAGGGAAGTGGACTGGGATGACAAACCGTTTTCACATGTCATTTCAACATAAAAGTTTTGTGACACTGTAAAAAAAACCTTCCTAAAGTTACTAAAGACCTGTATGCCGAACACACTATGTCAGTGTAAACAGTTCATCATTAGAAGACTCCAACAGCTGGTGAGCACATCACAATCAAAAACATGAGACATTTGTGTTTCTTTGTCTGAGGTTTGTGTTGATGTATGCACATGCCAAATTAAACTCAACATTCAAACCAGATTTGACTGAATGAGCTGATTGGATCTGTAAAAAGAAGAAGCATCTGTGCCACTGTCATTCTGGTTTCTATCGATAGATTCTCACAGCTCATTGCTGAAATACAGAATTGGCTTTGTTTTTAGATTCACTCACTTTTCTCCATCCACATCGGCTCATAAATATAATATAAAAATGTACCTAATTTTATTGATATTCTTCATAAGCCACACCATCACTCTGAACTCATTTGTTTATCTGTGGGTAGTAGGACAACGCGTGTGAGTCTTATCATCAAACAGGATGTGTTATGTAGGCTCGCTGCCAAAACCCCACTGCGCCACACACTGACAGCTGACTGATGCAAGTCCTCAGTGACAATAAAACCAACCCAAAATGGATTAGACTCTCATAATCAGAAGCTTACACTGTGAGAATGATGCAATTTCACAGAGTCAAATGAAGCACAAATAATCTCCCACTTTTCCAGTGAATTATCAGGATGTCAAGTAAAACTTAAAATATCCAACCAATATGTCGTATTCACGTTTTTCTGCTACAGCCCAGAGTGGTTATATGCTTATAACAAGTTTAAAGAATGTAGTTAATCATCTTGGAAAATACGCTTAGTCACTTTCGTCCCAACAGTCACATGAGAAGATCGATACCACTCCGTGGTGTGTCTGTTTCATGTGTTGGAGCCATTTACAGTAGCGTAGCATTTTAACTAGACATAAGGGGAAACAACTAGCCTGGCTCGGCCCTTTTCAATGTGATCGAAAGACTCCAGGAAGTTACTGGGTTTAGCCATGAAATGGTCTGACAAATGCTGTCCCACATGTCCTTGTGGCAGCAACATTTTAAGCAATGCAGCATAAACAGCGCACATGCCAGGAAACTTTATATACTTATGTCTGAATATGATTTACTCTAGCCACACGCTCAGTTCTTTTTATGTAATCATTATTTTAATTACTTAACTTTCTCTACTTGTATATTGCTTTTAATATTATTTTATATTTTCCATAATATTCTTAATTTCAACGTTTTAATCTTTTAATTTGTTTTGTTTTTATTTTTAACAACCATTTATTTTGAAACTGATTTAGAGTATTGTATCTTATGTACACAATGAAAACATCCTTTCTTGAGAGTTGTGATTCTGTGTTGGACAGGAAACCATACTTTTATTCCCAGAATATCCCAAAATGTCTGAAATATCGAAATGTGGCTCCGGTGTCAGTCAAACCAAACATGCTCCAGGCTCAGAACCACAAATCTTAAGTTGTCGCTACCCAGGAGACCCAGTCCTACTCTTTCTGTATGAAGATTAAGATTAATGAGAGAAAGGCCAAAACCAGTAAGCTGCAGCTTGGTGATTGTGGAGTGCTGTGGGAGGAGAGAGCAATAACCTTTCATCAGTGTCAGCTGTGAATTGTTGTTGTGTGCTTAATCAAACTGCACCTTGAGAAACAACGCTGGGCCAACTCCTCTACGCTACTCCATGAAAGATCCACTGAACGAGTTGGACCAGTTCAGTTTCATCGTATCTTTGTCAGAAAAATTGGGAAATTGTCTATGCGTAGCTGTGATCAGAGCTGGGTTAACCCTGGTGCTACAAACTGACAGACAAGCACAGATGTGTGGTTTTTCCAGGGAGTCCATGTTAAATTACTGTTAGCTCTCCTGAGTGTGTGGGCAGTCAGATGAGGATTGCACAACACCTTGGTGACTGGTATAAGAAAGGCATTTGTCACAATACAGAAAGCTGTCGAGCCATGAACACAGATAACCTGTATTGTCCACCAGCCTGACCCCCAGGAGAAAGACATCTGAGACAGTTAACAATTACATTTCAAAACACAGTACATCACATTTTGAGTTTATTTTTTCATTTCATGAGTTAATTTTTATGAGTTTTGTGAGCATCAAAGCACAGAATAAACAGAAGATCAAACTCTATCATGATTCTGCTAGATTGCATTACCAAAGTGGTTCAACCCACAGAGCCAACATCCCCATGTTACAATGAGCAAACAAGGATCTTGTTGCTTTAATCATAGCATTATTACTTTATTGTACAGTACATCACCCGTGTGTTATATTCTACTAAATACTGCTAGCCAAAACATTGGCAGCTGTGGTATGCTCATCTCTGCCAGGCAGCTTACTTACTCCCCCCACATAGCCCTGGTGTTATAACCAGTGTGGTTAGCATATAGACCTTGAAGAACGCTGGCACGCTTGCTCTAGTTTCTAGCATTGCAACTGGTCTGGTCTGAGCGCACCATGCAAGCAACTTTTGCATGCAAACCTCCTCACTTGAAACCGGTAGTTTTATTTTAACTGGGAACTTCTACACTCAAACTCCCTCGGTACAGTATGGAGCTAATGCCTGCAGCTGTAGCACACAGACTGGAAACAAACAGCTAGGCTAGGTATTCATTAAACAGTATGGCCCATTTTAGAATCATATCCCAACAGTCACATGAGAAGATCGATACCACTCCGTGGTGTGTCTGTTTCATGTGTTGGAACCATTTACAATAGCGTAGCATTTTGACTGGACATAAGGGAAAACAACTATCCTGGCTCAGTCCTTTTAAATGTGATCGAAAGACTCCAGGAAGTTACTGCGTTTAGCCATGAAATGGTCTTCCACATAACCCCACTGCCACACTGTCATTTCTTTTACACTTGGGTTTCATATGTATTATATTATACTGAACTATAATTATTGATGCATTGATGTGTTCATCACTTTAATGTTGCAGCTTGTAAAGGATGGAAGTAATGTGATCAATTATTAGTTGATTTATACTTTGGATTAATAATCTGAAACTGCAAATAACTGTAACTAAAGCCATCAAATAAATGTAGTGGAGTAAAAAGTACTATATTGGCCTCCAAAATGTAGTGGATAGGAGTATAGGTTCTGTATATGAGATTCTGGACATGAATATAGCAGCAAATAACAATTTTCTGTGTAAAGAAATAGTGTCATAATGGCATCCTGAGCAGAGAGTGGCATCACACTTCCTTTGTGTGTGTTGTCATTTGAGCTTTTCTGACCTTTGTTTTAGGTAGTTTGGCTAGAGCCCCTATTGCTGGGTTTTTTTTGGTCTGAGGTTCAGACAGCATACAGCTTCCTTTAAGTAGCATAGAATGGAAATATTGGATGTAAAATGTTTAATGACAATGTATTAAATGATGATGTGAAAACAATGTGACATTGCAATGTTAAAGGGGTAAGAAAATACATACATATTATTCTGGGAATTATTTTGTTTATCATTAGCCTCTCACTGTCTTATTTATTTGTCTGTTCTTTTCATCATTAGCAATAAAATAGCAAATAAATTGCACCTATTTTAACCTAAAAATTATTTATAGTTGAAGTTGTAGAAGTTAAATGTGGTACATAAAATACCAAAGTATACATGGTTATGAACGAATAATTCATTGCTTAGCAGATAAAACATTTACTGAATGATAAGTACTGTTTTTTTTCAGTGATCAGCAAACACTGAGGGTGTGAACCCTTTTCAAACACAATAGGAGGATTAACAGAAAACCAAGAACAATTACCTACAGCCTATCCCTTTTTGGAAACCTGTTTTAAATAAGCCTGACTGTTATTGATGGCTGATGATTCAGTCTACCTTAAAACCGGTGGGGTTCAAAGATTTACCATTTTAAAGTTCTGGAATACTGAATCCTGATCAGCTAATAACTAGACAAATTATATTTACATTCATTATACTATTTTATACAAACAGTTTGATATATGATTCCTACATTTGAATATAGGCTTCTTGTTTCATTAGGAAAGGGCCACTCCTTAATTAACATACTCTTTTTCTACACTTGCTTGTGCAGTAGGTTGAGTCTATATTATTTTGAACATTGCTGAGTTTGTGTGTTTGTTGTCCTCTTATTTTAAAGATATCTGTGCACCATTTATAGAGCAGTACAAAGACACTGACAGTAAGCTTTAAAACAAACTGGAGAAGTGAGAGTTCAAAGAGCATCTGCAGTTTTGAGTTTTTTTCTTCAAGATGGCTATCTTGAGACTGAAAATGGGTTAAACACATCATCTGTCTGAAATGTTATCAGCTGCTTCCACACAAAATTGAGAACTTCTATCTGTGCAAAAACACGTTCGTCTATAAAATGAAGGCTGCTGTGTAGACATATTGTACCAAAGAACTTCCATGGAGGAACTAGTGCACAGCTACTTCACACGCAATATACCGCTGAATGTACCACATCCTCTAAAAGAAAAGCGTCACATAGTACAACATACAAAAACTCAGCTAAAGAAAAAGAGCAGAAAGACAGAGATGGTCCTAAAACTAAAGGCCAAAAAAGTTAAAATGATCAGCCACAGCAGGTGCATTTTAGACGTCACACCACCACTTCATGAGAGGGTAGGACACGCAGGTTAATTTGCTGACAGAAATGATTGCGGTCTTTGTCTCCAGTGGCAACACACACCCATAAACCTTCTATCGCACACAAACACACACACAAAGAGAAAACATCCAATAACCAGTGAGGCCTGTGGTAAATGTAAATATGAACATGAACAGCCCCCCTTGTATGTAGGCAGGAAATCAATCACTGTGACATTTACTGCAAGCAAACACCTTATATGATGTGCAACAAATAATTAAACCTTAGGTCTGGATTGATTGGAACAAGTAACCATCATTTTTGTAATTTTGCTTTTGTCTTATGTGATCTAAGTAATGTTGTAGTTCTAATCTTGAGAGCATAGACTCCACCCTGCTAAGCAGCAAGGTTGGAGGGGAGAGGCATGTTGGAAACCATAAACAAAAACAAGCTTGCTAAATATGCTAATTTTCTTTCTTGTCGAGGGTTAGATAAGATGGAGCCAGCAACCTGTTAGCCTAGCTTAGCATAAAGACTCGAAACAGTGTGCCTGGCTAACTTTACACTTCACACATTAGATCTCATTTATCTGTGTATAAACTTTGGGGTATTACGAAGTGGTTATTTCTTGGCAAGCAACCAGCGGACCCCTTTAGAAATGTTGGTAGGTGGATTTTGTAAGTTTTTCAGAGCCAAGTTAAAACTTCTCATCAAACTCTCAGCAAGAAAGTGAATAAGCACATTTCGCAAATTGTCCAACCATTGCTTTAAAAGGAACCAGATCTGGATCAGGAGCAACAAACAGGATTGCCTCTTTGATTTTCCAAAGAGAAATGTTAATGACATTCACTTAAAACAGAGACTCTGGATCCAGGCCTCCCTGACCCTTTGAACCCCTGGTTAATCAATCAGTGTGAAAGACATTTGTCCTTGTCCAGATACGCATGTACGCATGGCAGAATTAGTGTGCAGCTTTTTCAATATTCCAACAGGTTTCCTTCCTTACATCAATAAACCTTTATTAACTCATACTAGATCTTCATATGATGAGTGAAAACAGCCTCAAACTCTCCAAAGATTTCTGATGTTCTTGTTATGTAAACCACGAGACTGCCAAATCCAACATGACCCCCTCCACAGTGCTGAGCCAAAAACTCTTCTCCTGGACGGGAAGCTGCCAGTAGGTCTGGTAACACGACCCCGCAGTCACCAACAGCATGGGAACATCCAAACAGATGTTAAGAAATGTAAAGCCCTGCTTTCCCTTTCTTTGGAGAATAACTAAGAATCACAGTGGTAGACAAACAGAACCCAACATATGCAAGTTAAAAGGAACAAATACTTATACAAAAAAACATTTTATTCACTTAGCTTATTTAAAATAGTGTACAAATATATAAATATCAGTTAGGAAAAGACAACATGAAATGCAAAACATCATTTACAGCCTGGAATGTAGTGGTCACCATCATCTACCTGACAGACAATGTTGCAGCTTGATTTCAATAACATACACCAAAGGGACGGACTCAGGGAGAGATGTTAATTAATGTAGGACTGTATTACAGGTACTCTGACACACAAGACTGATGCCAATGTAAACAGCTCTCCTCCTCTCTGACATCTCCATGGCAAAATAGCTTCATGTCTCCTCGACGTCCCTCTAAAATGGAAAGGGAAAAATGCATCAGTCTCACACAAAACCTTTTCTGGAAGAAACACTAAGTTTTTTTTTTTTTTTGTTAAACGTAATAAATAATGACTAAATGTGTTTTTTTTTTTCCTCTTTAACTTTGTTGCTCAGTTGGTCATGATTATTAAATTATTTCTATACTTTATTTATAGTTTTTTAATTTTACAGTGTCACAACACCAAGTGGAACACAAACAGAACAAAAAGGCTGCCTGACAGTTTACAAGATTACATACAGCAACATCTCAGGTAAAGTACTTAGCCCTGAAGTGGCCACAGAGAAAACTGTTCTGACAGCCTCTCTCTCCAGACTGTGTATGGAAAGACTGGGAGTTTGGTGAGCCAATTTAATCTGATTTAATATCTGCAAGGAATTCTTTATGGTAAAGTTTTGTTGAATTGATTTGTCTTGTAAGTCTAAACTGGAAAAAGAGTAAGTAGTGAAGATTGTTTTTAAACAGTAGAGGCTTCTAGCTGTAGCCTTGGATATCCTGTGTGACTTGTAACCCCATATAGAACGGGAAATCTTTCCTAAAAACATACAGCTGACAAAGTTAATTTATGTCTGTGTGAATATAACATAAAGATGTGTGTCTCCTTATAATAAAGCCTGCAGAGAAATGTTATGTAAGAACTGGGATCTGTCTATTTAATGCTTTGACAGGATGGAACCAAATTAGAGGCTGAACCAATATTAAGTGAAAGTATTCAAAACAAGCAAGAAAAAATTTACTTATTTTTTAAAAGGTACATCAGATTAGGTGACTGTAAACACACTTTGATGCACCACTCATTATAGGTTTGCAACTAACATTTATTTTCATCATCGATTCATCTGCCAACTATCCTCATCTGAATCATTGTATGTGTCAGACAAGGGGTAGGGTTGTTACCTGGAGGGTGAGGCTGCGTCCCGTCTCTGATAATCCCGTGGAGCTCCACAAAGAAGGGTCCTGCTGCATGGCTAACGTCTGATTAACAAACCTCAGCATCCCCGTCAGTGAACTCATATCCACCTGCTCCTCTTGACCCACTAGGGTGCACACAGAGTCCCTCCTCAACTCACTCGTCTGCTCGTCGTCCCCCTCTTGCATCGAGGTAGCCTCCATGTGGAGGTCGTCTTGCTTGTCTGCCATGTAAGTCAGGGGGTTGAAGGAGAGGTCAGAGGTTGCTGTGGCCTCCGTGGCGCTGAGGCCCTGCCAGCTGTGGTCCACCGTGTCCGGGATAGAGGAGACAGAGGGGGAGGAGGACTCCCACGGCTGCTTGCTCAAAGCCTCCCTTAGAGTGGCCTTCAGGCTCACAGGGAGATCCAGGGAGGAGTCGAGACTGCTGCTCTGCAGCCAATCGCAAGTTTGGTGGCTCTCAGTTTGGTGCGATAGAGGAGGGGCCGAGGTGGGCTGAAGGTATGTGTCAGCAGGGGGTGAGGAGCAAGTTCGAGTGTGTGTTGGGGAGAGGAGGCGAGTCGAGTGTGCCTGTTTAGAAGAGGGGGCAGCAGCTGTCTGAGGATTTCTGGGGGAGGAAGTAGGGGAGTGAGGGTAGAAGGAGTGCTCGGAGTGCGTGAATTGGTCCAGAGCAGGAAGGGAGAGCGTGTTGTCGCACAGATGCTGGCGGTCAGCAGCTCGCTCCAGACTGGAGATCCGGGCTTTGAGACGGGTCACCTCAGACTCCTGCAGGGAGACACAAACTTCATTCCCAGATACACTTCCATAATGCAACTTTCATGACACTCACACTTCTAAAGAACTCAAACCTTGATGAGCAGGGACTCGCTGGAGGTCTCCATGGACTTCTCAAAGGCCTGGAGCTGAGTTTGGAGCTGGGCGACCTGGACTCTGGCTTGATTTAACTGGGCGCTGAGCTGCTCCAGTTGGGCGTGGAGGTGACTGTTCTGAGCTCTGGTTTGTTCATACAGAATCCTGCTTTGCTCCAGCTGGGCTTTACTCTGAAGGAGCTGGGTTTGAGTCTGGTCTCTCTGTGTCTGGAGGTGACTGGCTTGGTTCCGGGTGCGAGCCAACTCAGTCTTAGTTTGCTCCAGCTGGCTTTTGGTGTGATCGCACTGGGCCCTGACCTGCTCCAGCTGGTGCTGGCTCTGCTGAAGTTTAGCGGCAAGCTGCTCCTGGGACGAGCGCATGCTGGAGGAGATCTGCTCAGAGACTTTGAGGAGCTGGCCTCGAGTCTGCTGAAGGGCCTCCAGCTGGGGAGGAAGGGAAAACAGACAAATGAGACTAGATGGGTTTAAACAAGCTGACATGCAGCTTGAAATGCTGCTCTGATAAGAATATGATCTACCTCCTTTTGATGTAATCAGGTAAGCCCAAAGGTTGTAGCAGGACAAGAGCAAACAAATAGCAGGATATTGTCAGCTATGTGTGGCAGAGATGAAGTGATGAGAAAAGAAACTCAAAATGTAAAAAGAATGAGGAATTCACATAGTGTTGGTGACAACTACAAAAAACTTATTTAAACATTATACAAAAAGAGGAAAAGAAATCAGACAGAAACAGACACTAAGAGGGAACAAGAGAACCCACAATGCCGAATCTGCAGAACAAGCGGTGTCACATTGTTGTACAGTAATAGTATGATCTTACAGTGTCAAATTACAGGCTTATCACAAAGATCATAATTTGGATCTAAGGCTTAGCCAAGAGCCACGTATTGTAGAATAACTGCAAAACCTGTACTACAGTATCATAATTCACAGTCACTTTGATAAAACAGTTTGAAGTCAAAAAAAGTCTCTATTTTGATAGACTGGTTTGATGCATTAGATGGAGGAAGACGACATCAGTCTTGAAGCCTCTGTAGCTACTGTACCTCCTTGCTGTGCTGCTCTCTCTCCAGGTCCAGCTCCTGCTCTAAAGAGCTGATGGTGCTCTGCAGCTCGGCCTCCAACTGCAGCCAGCGTGCCTCCTTCAGTGCCAGCTCCTCCTCCATGCCACACAGCTGGACCTCCTGCAAAGACGCACGCACGCACGCACGCACGCACGCACATACACCTTATTGGTGGTAGTAGCAATGAAGCAGATATAAAGAGCAAAAAATCCTTCTTTTTTTTAAACTTACAACACCAAAAGATTCTGCCAGTGGTGTAAGACGTTTCCTTGTTGTTTTGAATGAAGTCTAACTTAACTAACATACTTTTCAAGAGTAAAAGTGGTAGTATGTTGAAATAAGTCATAGTATTTCAACAGTTTACTTGCTATAATGTATTTTTTGTGTGACAACACTGCCTACAAGTTATACACTGAAAAACTTAAATATGAGCGATTAAATAATAATAAAATGTGCTTTGACTTTACCTGCTTTTT
Organism: Micropterus dolomieu; assembly: GCF_021292245.1. Taxonomy (NCBI): domain Eukaryota; kingdom Metazoa; phylum Chordata; class Actinopteri; order Centrarchiformes; family Centrarchidae; genus Micropterus; species Micropterus dolomieu. The sequence goes on from NC_060155.1 coordinate 20,170,008, forward strand.
TGTGTGCAGCTTGGTGGTGTCCAACTCTCTGGTTAAAGCCTCACAGTGACGGTGAGTTTCTTCAAGCTCTTTTAGTGAATTCTGAAGTTTCTGCTGTGACATGTGCAGCTGCTGGCCGAGCTCCTGGGACTCCTAAAATGCATACACGTGCATATATCAGCATACAGTTTGATGATCTACATTGTAACACATCTCACCTCAGGTAAATGTCTGAATTCATTTAATCACTCTATGAACTTCTCTGAACTAAAAGAATCAAGTTTTTATGATTTGCTTTTAACTTTTAGGATATGATGTTCTTAAACAATAGGTGTAATAAAATTATTTAAATGTGTTGATTATGTTGTTGTAGCCTACAGTTTAGTGATTCAAGTGTGGGCTATTTGACTTTATTGATCTGTAATGAAATAAAGCAATTGTAAAATTAATAAACCCCATATACTGCATTTTATATTATATATAAACTTTTTTTCATTGCAAATTATGTGCCCAAAGAAAACCTTTGCCAACATCTGTTTTATCTAATGATAAAGTTTTCAGTCTGTTCATTGCACTGTTTTGCCCAACTTCTTACTAATCTCGCTGTCCTCTGCTGACCTCACCAGAAAAAACTAGCCATCCACTGGACCGATAAAACAATTGATTGTATTATTCAGTTTTAAATCATGAAAGATTAATACTTATCTGTGTATAGATGTAATATTGCCACGCAAAGTACGATGCTGTACCCCGCCCCCCCCAACTGCACAGCCTCACAATTTGCTGTGCTGATTTTAAAAGGTAATTTTCAAAGCGGCTTATAGGACACCAGATTATGATTTCTATTAGACTCAAGTAGTAAGACAATTAGATAAGACATTATTTATAGTTTTATGAAGTTACAACAGAAATTAAATGCAAAAACCAGGTGTGTAAACATTTACAAACCCTTTGTATGATCAGGGCTTAACTGTGTGGCTGACAGTGTTTGATTAACATTTTCTATTGTATAGCCTTCAGATCTCATATAACAGCTGACAGTAAACAGGGGCCGTATTCACAAACCATCCTAAGGCTAAAAGTAGCTCCTAACTGGCAGTTTAGGAGAAACACCAAAAATAAGCATAACCATTTCTCTCAGTCCCTCAGCTAAAGTTGCTCTCAGCAGTTTTGTGAATATCTCCAAGAGGAAACTCAGTGCCATTATGGCTTTGCCATTAAAAGATGTTTTATTTTTACATTTGATCTATTTTAATTTTAAAACTTTTAACTTACTTTTTTAATTGTTTTTCATTTATATATTTTTTAACATAAATCATTATGAGCCACTGTGCAATGAAAACTCAAAGGGTGTGAACATTTATGATTGAACTTAATCCTGTTCCAGATAATCCGGTTCTGTACTTTTCCCAGTGGTTCGTCTTGAAATGTCTGTCAACGCGGAGCTGACTGACAGTGAAAACATTTTCTCACGCTTTGCCTGCCTATTCCGTGACTGTTCCTGACCTTCGTGTTTCTGTCTGTGAGCTCCCTCTGTGTGTCCCTCAGCTCTCTCTCTCTGGCTTCCAAGCTCTGCTGCAGGGACTCCACCTTCCTCTCCATCTCCTGCTTGTGCTCTCTGATGGCCACCTCCAGCTGACCCAGCTGAGAACAACGGGGACGGCCGGAGAAAAGAAACAAAGACAATTTAAGAAAAACATAAAAGAAATGAGGGGAGAGACACGGCAGCAAAACATGTTCTTCAAATTAAATGAAGTGTACTATTGTTTGTGTGCGTGTTGTACCAGCTGTGCTCTCTGCTGGAGCTCCCCCTGTCTTTCTTTCAGAGCACTGTCCATGTCTAAGACCTCGTGAGTCCTCTCCTCCAACTCCCTCTGGGTCTCACTGTGAAGACACACACACACACACACACACACACACACACACACACACACACACACACACACACACACACACACAAGCACAAGCTATTTTATAAATAGTTTATCAGATACCTTATCCATTTAATATTTGTAAAAGTCACACTGGGTAACTTGAAGAAACAAGACTGGGAGTGTCCTCTGAACGGCAGATCTGTGCAGATCTGTGTTTGATTCTTGCAGTGCCAAATACAGTAACATGATTTGAAGACTTTATATAGGAGGCTATTGTTAACCATTTCTTAGGTTGTTCTTTGCTTTGAGTCAACATGACTGAGGGTGTAACACATTTCAGTGCCCTTGTGTGTGTAAAAGGGCTCATGACTTTAACCTAGATCTTGACAACTGTATGTTTTTTTTAAATGGTATTTTCTGCCTCAAGCATTGGCATGAGATTAGCACACAAGCACTCGTAATCCCTGTACTCTGAAAGACAGCAACACTAAATAAAATCCAACAGGAATGGACGGAATGTAGCATCCTGTTTTTTTTCTTCTTTTACACAAGAAAATGATTCATTCATAACATGAGTGTATGTCCATTGAGTGCTTGATGTACAACAGCTGCTGTTACACAACATAAATGATTCAAATTAACACAGGTTTCATCTGTGTCAGTGGTATGTTTTAAATAGACAAATATCACATCACAAAACCAAAGCAGATTGTGTAAATCAGTCACAAAAAATTACATGACACATTATACAAGTTCCAACTTGGATAGTAAGGGGAAAAAAACAGTAGTATATAGAAATCAGAATTTCATATTATTTCATCTTAAAAAGCAAACGGATTTCCTCAGTAAAAATGTAAACACTGTCATTATTTCATCTGAGAACAAAGATAAGCCATGAACTTAGTTAAAAGGTGTGAGACTTTAAGTGGATCACTGGTACAATAACACACATGGCCGTGTGTGTCTGTTGGTGTGTTTGTGATTCACACATTTACAATGCGGATATTGTTTTCGAACATAGATGAGGATCTTATCCGGGCAACAGCACACGGACAGTGTCTCCATCTGAGGTGTGTCCCTTGTCCCTGTGTGCAGAAGGATATTTCACATGAGGGAGAATCCTCACCTAAGTTGGACAGTCAGTTTCTCCATCGAGGCATGCCGCTCATCCGCGATGGTTTGGGTTCTTTGCAGAACATCCCTGAGTTCTTGTAGTTGCTTCAGAGTGTCACCCAACTCTCCCCGCACCATCTGAAGCTGTCCCTCCAGGATCTGGACCTGCTGGACACAGTTGAGCTTGTCGGCCTCACAGCGATGGAGCTTCTCTTCCAGATCCACCACTGGGAGGCGTAAGAAAGAAAAATAAGTTAAGATCACATAGAAAGTAGAGGTTAAAATTTTGAAATCTTAGTTTGATGTATGTGTAGTTATGGCTTAACTGATCTCTTCTCTGCCAAAAAATAACAACAGAAACTGAAATCTTCTAGTGCAACATACCCATGTCAGTTTTGCCGTCGAGCTGGCTCTTTGTGTGTTGCAGGTTTTCCTCCATGCGGCCGAGCTGAGAAGCCTTGACCGCGACATCCCTCTTCAGACGCTGCAACTCCGACTCTTTAGACAGCAGCTCCCCTCGACACTTTGTCATCTCTGATGTCAGATGGCTGCAGAAAGCACAAGGAGAAAAACACAGACAACAATAATCAGTACATTTGTACAGCAATTAGAAGTCTTATTTGAACCACACAAATATGGTTTTAGACAATGTGCTGCAATAAAGGGAAGGCATGATGCAGCATTAATCAGCATATAAATTGCATTCTTTACTATCTAACTAAATTCAGCTTGGGTCATGCAGCATTCCTCACCTTAATGTAAGCACAGCTCCCATCGTAGACTTAGAGAGAAGGTAGTCCCTCCAGAACTGTTAGAGTAGCTAAACTGAGCTGAGCAAACATGCCTTTTGATGGCACATTTAAACAACACACATGGTTTTGCTTTGGAGCTTTTAAAATGTCACAAAAATGAAACTAGACAGCAGCACTGCAGAATGAAATGACTCCGAATCCATCAGGCTTCTATCTCCCAGTCTCAATGAAGTAATATCCCCATTTATATATACATATTCATGGGGCGGGGAGGGGAGGCCTGCTTCATGCCTACAGACAAATGGGATGTGGTGTAATCATAAGACTGTCACAGACTGTTGAGGCCTTAGACTGCCTTTGCTGCAGGTCAGGAAGAACACGATGCTTCCAAGAATATTTTCAGCAAACAACAAAAGTTACATACAAACTGTATTAAATAATAGCAATAGTGATGGTGGGAAACTACAAATAATGCCACACCATCAACAACAAAAAAAACTACTGAGAAATTGTGAACCAATATCTGGCAGTGAATGGGATATTCTAAATGACTGTTGCCACAATGACAACTCTCAAAATTAACTCTGAATGATTCCGTTTCCATTTTTCCTCAGAGTGTAGCATGAGTGTCCATGTGCGCACAGGTATTCTCACCTGACAGACTCGGAGAGTTTTGTGTTCTGCTGGCTGATCTCCAGCAGGTCCTTATCTTTCTCCTGGTCATCCTGCTCTCTCTTCCTTACCTCATCCTGCAGAGAGGCCCGGGCTCGTTCCAGCTGCTGCTCCAGACTGGATACCTACGGACAGAGACAATGTCAGCATGTATCTTTATTTTCTATCTATTTATCTATTTCATGCATTTATTTCTGTTCTATGAAGAATGATGAGAAATTACCTGCTACTCAAAACAATGAAAAATTAAAAGAGGCGAGGTGATGGTGAAACATTAAAACATTGAAATTCACTATATCACCACAGGAACACCAAAAACCTCTTTGATAAAACCTCTGAAATTTAGCATCACAAAGATTACACTGCCCAAATTTCATTAATGCGATTAATTCTCTAGCAGTACGTTAAAGTACGGAGCCTGTAAATAGCCAAAAATACACAAAAAATTGCACAGTAAATAAGAAATTACTTCCTGTTACGTTTAGGGTAGGACTCCAAGAGGCCTCCCAAATTTGATAAATAAAGGGCGCTATCGAGCCATTTTGTCACACCTATTTCTAACCCACATCAGAGGTTTAAATGTGTTTAAAGCTTAAAAATAAAATAAAAAAACAACGATTTTAATAGGGACCTCGCAGCAGACGCTGCTCAGGCCCTAATAAACATCTTCTTGACAGTCTGTCCCTACAGGCAATCTGATCTCATCTGTAACCCAAATCAGACCATCCGGCACAAAGAAGCTCCAGGTTACTGTCTCTGTATAGTTTTTCCCTGCTGAATGGAGACCACTGTACTCGGTTTGTTGTGAAAGACAGAAAGTACGACCCGCTGATAAAATGTGCTGAACTATAAATGAAATCACAAGATCAAACAAGCCGTTTCCCTTAAACAGTGGTGCAGATTTACCACAAGTTTGTATATCTGCATGTCAGAGTACTATGGGATGAATGTGTCATATAAAGAAAAAAATAAAATAAATAAAAAACATGCATTGAAAGGTTGAAACTCAGTACTGAAAGTATGAAATCTAGGAAAAGGTTTTGCAAGATTCAAACTAAGTTTAGGCTTACATAATGTTTTGATATGTTGAAGCTTGCAACTGTGTGGGCAGAACGGACTGCAATACGAATGCATGTACTGCATGCCTGCATAACTTTCAAAATAAACATGTGCCCTTTTGAAACTCAAATTTCAATGTTTCAAAACAATTTCCTCCCAACATGTACACATCTACCTGATCACCATTTACAAGGTTTCCCTGGAAAACCAACAAATACACTGGAAAAACAGTGAAAAAACTTTAAAAAGGTGCTGCAGTTGTGAAGAATGAAAATTAATTTACAAAATAATGTTTGCAGAGATTTGCTATTGCTATCAAAACATCATGCAAGCTTCCAAATCCTAGCTTCATTCTTGCAAAAACTTTTTATTTCAAAGCTTTCAAACACTGGGTGTCAACCTTTTGAAGCTAGTAATATACATTTGTGACCGTTTTGATTCTAATTTCACTCCATAGTAAGAGCAGTGTTTTCTGTTTCCTCACCAAACTTCATTCACAAATCCTATGGTTTTGTTTCCTGTTGACACAAAGGCACTCGTGAAGTGAACTCGCTAAATTTTATTTTATAAATCAGGTGGCTCTTAAGGTAAATTCGGCATGGATGATTGCCAACAAAACAACACTTAATGTTGGTGAAAAGGCAATCTATTGTAAAAGGTAGAGACAGAAGGGAAACCACTGGGAAGTGAAGGTACAGTCAACAAGAGAGTGAGCGTGAATGAGACACAAACAGCTGTGTCTACACACCTCCCCCTTCTTCTGTTTGGGCAGTGGAACATAACACGATATAATATTTCTCTCCCACAGACTTGCACTGAATTGATTCTAAAAAACAATAAAAGCACATCTGCATTAGTTTAATATGGAACATGTCTTTTAGTTTCCAATTATAGGACAATTCCATATTTACAGGACTGTTGGCAACCCTAATTAGAGTTGAAATAACAACAATGGATTCCTGATAACTCAAAAATACTCCATGGCGTTTTATTTACACATATACTATAAACATTCTCATTAATCTGCTATTTGATAAAGTTTTAACTTACCTGTGTCTGTAGCTGGCTCTGACTCTCCTCCAGCTCAGAGATGTGAGCAGCGCTCTCAGTCAGCATGGTCTGCTGCTGCTGGAGAGAAAGCTGCAGCTGCAGGTTCTGCTCACTGGAGCTCTGACAAACCAGGCCGGCACGGTGGAGCTTCTCCTGCAGAGAGGACACCTGTGGAGGGAGGAGCAGGGGAGAAGATCAGCCTGAGAAGTGGGCTTTGCAACATGGAAGTGCATACAAATTCCCTTGCAAACTGAGTCATTGTCAACTGTGTCATTGTTTATAATGCTGTACCTTGTCATTGTACTTCTGCAGCTCACTCTCAGAGTTCTTCTTCACCTCCTCCATCTGCTGCAGGTATGCGTTCAGCTCCTCTCTACACGCCGACAGAGTCGACTGTAGTTCACACACCTGATGTACAAACAGAAGTCATGGATGGTGCATACTTGTGGTTATGGCGGAATTGTACATTTAAATCTATGTTATTTGTGTTTGTCTATGGTAACCAGGTCTTTTACACAAACCTTGCTGGCAGACTGAGCCGCCTGCTCTTTGAAACTCTGCAGCAGCTCCTCACTGTGTCTTACTTCAACCTGCTTCTGCTGAAATGTAATCAAAAGGGACCATATATAAACAGTGCAGTATATACACTTGGGTTAAATTATAGTTGTTGTGTCTTTAACTTAAGTCTGAAATGGCTCCTTTGTTTTACCCAGTGAAGGTAAAAAAAAAAGATGCACCAATACGGTCCTACACACTGTAAGACATGTCCTGACCTGTGTGAGTTGTTCCACAGAGCTCTGTAGCAGGAGAGCTGCTTTCTGAGCCTCGTCTCGCTCCTTCTGGAGTGAGCTCAGCTCCTGCTCCATCTCAAACACCCGAGACTGAGCCTCCTCCACAGACAACTGCAACTGCAGAGGAGACAAAATACTGTTACTTAATATCACTTTGCTGTTTTAAATATATGGTCACAGCAGAGAGTATACATTCTCTCTGGCTCACACACAACAAGGTGAAAATTAACTTAAATCATACTTGAGATGAATTACTTTGTAGCTGGTGAAACAAAGCTTGGTTAAATAGAATTTAAATGAACTGAACAGCAACAAAGTGTGTGTTAGAATCACACCGTGGAGGTTCAGTGGAGAGAAAGTGAGCAAGACAGATTTAGCTGTAGATCACCATTTCTATCCTGTGCTGTTGCTCTGTGAATTGTTGAGATTGAGACTTTTTACACTTTTCCAGAGACTGCTGGTACTCTCTTTGCTTTTTGGTCATAAGTGACTGGTAATGCTGAAGGGTGCTGGCTTTCTCCTGTAATTAGAAAAAGGAAAACATCATGTGTAAAGGATTCTATAAAAAAAAGAAAATGGTGGCTCTGTGGTACAGGCTAGCAAACAGAGAATACAGTCAGAATGTACACATTAGGACCCATGACTCATAATTTAGCCAATAAGAATTTATACTGGTTAATACTATCAGTTAAACGGTTGAAAAATATATGTTTTTAAAAATTCATTACAAAAACCTTGCTGAATGGATCTCACAGTCAACAGATGGCACACTAGACTAACCCCACATTTCTTTGTTTAGGATCCAACACCCGACAGAATCTTCACCCATGTACAGATGGGCGAAGAATAACCTTATTTGGACACGCAGGGAATCTCTGTAGGTCTAGTAAGAGTTAAATACTCCAGCAGGAAGGATTCTTCAGAATTGGGTGGCAGTGATTCCCTTGTATTGCTTATCTTTGTGTTAACAAGCTCTTAAGATTTCATTCACAGTACGCATGACCCCTGTCAGAAAGGGGTTGTGAATCATGACCAAATCTCTCAGCTCATCATGTCAGGAATAAGCCAGATGGTGTGATTAGGGAAAAAAATGGTGAAAAAACAAACGTGTGTGTGTGTGTGTGTGTGTGTGTGTGTGTGGTACCAGCAGCTGATTCTCCAGCTCAGTGTTTTTCAGTGCAGCCTGACCGTAGGCTGAGGTTTTCTCCTGTAACTGTTTTTCCAGGGAAGCCACACGTGCACTTTTTCTTTTTAACTGTGTGTGACAGAGATTTAAAAAAAACAGCTTGTAATTGCAGCAATCTATAAGAACCAATAAGCCGATACCAGTATCGGCATGCCAATATTAATCGGCCAAAATGAGCTCATTGCAGATAAATCGTATCTGTTTATAACAGGCAGTGAGAGACAAAAAAGAAACGGAGAGACGGAAAATGGATGCGTTGTTATGAGTGTTGTCCTTGCATAATCTGTCCACCAGAGGGCAATCGGTGCTTGGTGTAACAAGTCACAAATCCGCCACAAAACACAGCAATCATCTGATAAGATCAATTGTACTTTCGTTTATAAACAATATATAAACTAAACTGCATAATGTCACAATATCATGGTGACGTCTACATACATAGACGTCTACACAACTACATATAAATGTTAGGGATAATCTTTGTTTATGTTGTTTCGGAAAAGAAAAAAAGAATATTAGATTTTAAAATCCTCAAAAATCAAAATTGGTGTCAGGCCAAGCTCTACCCTCAGGCTTGGTCAAATAAAATTCATACTGCACTGAGAATACTTACATAAAGTGAAATATTTCAAGTCGTTTTTCCCCCATTATAATCTGATTACGGCTTACAGCTCAAAACTCCAGCATCTCAAAATGTATTAGAATTTTAGAATAAAGAATTTATAAAAACAGAAATGTCAATCTGAGAAGAGCTCTAATTAGCAAATTAACTCTTAATTGATGGCTAAGAAAGTAGTTGTGAAAAACATACCCATGAAACTGTAAGATTATTAATTAATAAAGATTAATTATCAGTAAGACAATTAATTAAAAAGAAGGAAAATCAAGGATCATGTTTAAGAAACGACAAATTAATAAAAGGGGATGATGGAAGAGAAGATCAGAAAAGTGACCTCTTTCTCTGTATCAGTGGCTTGGCTGACTTTGCCAAGCAGCTCCGAGTGGAGGCTCTGGTAGTGGGAGGCTCTCTGGGCCATGGAGCTCTGCAGGGAGGAGATCTCCTCCTGGGCTCTGCTCAGACGCTCCTGAAGCCGCTCGACCAGGCTGTTCTGTTTGGTCCTCTCAGCCTCCATCGACTGCACCACTCGCAGCAGCTGCTGGTAGCCTTCACCTGTGGGTGTTGACCAAATGGGGAAAGAATGGAAGGAAATGCTTCTAGTTTTTAAATCATGTATACAAGGGGAAAGTATATATGGTACCTGCCCATGTAATTTTTTCTACTTTGCTGTGTAATTAACTAAATGACCATGTTGCATAAAGCTTTAAAAGATTTCTTTAAAAGGCAGGTCCCAGACTTGTTTTAGCCTATTAGACCGAGACATCTACACAAACAAAGATGGGAAACCTGAATTTAATAGTCATAGATAACACAGGATGTAATTAAGTAAGGTTTGTCAGCATACCTGGCTTTAGCTTCAGTAGGTGTGCTGCTCCTGAATAGTCCACTGGGGGCAACTTGCAGGGCCTGACACACAGCGGCCCAACACTACCCTGAAATTAAAAAATAACATATATTGACAATAAACACGTCAAACCTGAGCAAGATCAATGATAAGCATGAGTTGTTTTGGACAGTTACTGTGGTACTAAAACCAGGTTTTGGAAAACAAATAAACATTGGCACCTCTCGTAGATGCAGCAGGGCCAGTATGGCCTCCAGGCTGGCCAGCTCCGCCTGGCTCTGCTGAGCCTCCCTGTGGCTCTGGGCCACCCTCAGCTCCTTGCTCTGCATTAGGTTCCGCAGATCTTCCAGCTCCTTGCGCAGAGAGGCCAGCTCCCTGCACTCCACTCCCTGCTCCATCAGCTGCTGTTCCAGATGTAAGGCCTTTTGTCTGGCCTCCTCCAGCTGAGCCTGAAGGGCAGCAGCCGCACACTTGGCCTGCTTTACCTCCTCCTTCAGTTGGCTGGGATGCAGACGAGGGGGAAGATCGGGGATTTAAAAAGTGACTTAACCAGCAAATCAAAGCTACTTCTTTTGAAAGATAACGATAAATCAGAAATCCTTTATTTCTGTTTTCGAAATACACACATAAAAAAACATGTACAGAAACAATGAGACAATCACTCTAACATGCGTACCTAATTGTGTGGCTCTGTTCTACCTTTCCTCTCTCCAACACAGTACACTTCGTTTCCAACTCTTCTTTTTCTCTGTCACACTCAATAAGACTCTCTTTCAGTTTGCACTCACTCTCCATCACCTTAAGAAAAAAAAAACACTTGTTTGCATCAACATGCATCTAAAGTGACTTATAAAAACAGACATATACTTAAATATTTAAATTATTTAAGTTAATTGAGCTCACCCTCTTAAGTTTAATGGAAATGGTAGCCTTATAATCTTTGAAGGCTTCTTTGAGTTTCTCTGCATTTTGAAGAGCTTGGTTCCTTTGTTGCTCAGCCCTGTAAGGGATGATGTAGAACATATTGTAAGTACTAAAACAATAACGTCGTCATGCTGTTAAAATAAGTTAAACATGGAATATCTTCCTGTGTTTCAACTTCAGGCTGAAGTCAATCACTTCATTTAGTTCAATTAAAAAATCAAATATGGCAAAACACATTTTAGATTAATTTCATATGGGGATCATGCTGTTACCCAAATTATAAAAAGAACTGTAATGAACTGCAAACTGTAATGAAATTAAAATGTGTGCAGAAGCCAGGCCCAGAAAAAGGCATCACCGTTTGCCCAGTGATGTCTTGTTGTCTAGCTCTTCTCTGAGAGCGCTCAGCTCCTCAGTCAGAGTCGCCACCACAATGTCACTGTGAGCTGCTGCTTCCTGGTTACACTCTGCCCTCAGCTCTGCTTCCCTAGGAAACACAGACAGGGACAGGTTGTTAGGATATTAATTCCAGGTTAAACTAGAGGTTAGTGAAAAAAGGTAAAAGGCAAACAAAGCCACAATCAAGTCTGCCCCAGTAGGAAAACTGACAACAGGGGAGGCTGTGGCTCAGGAGATAGAGCGGGTTGCCCGTAAATCGGAAGATCAGCAGTTCAATCCCCGTCTCCTCCAGGCTGCATGTCGAAGTGTCCTTGTGCATCACCCCTGTCCACCAGTGTGTGAATGTTAGTTTCTGTTTGAGCACTGTGTGAATAGTAAAGTGCTTTGAGTGGTTGAAAAGACTACAAAGGCACTATACAAATAGGGAGCATTTACATTTAATGTATTATAAAAGACTGACCAAACCCCATAGCTAATTCCAAAATCTCCCCAACAATTTAGTATGCAATTGCCACATTACAATTTCACAAATAACATCTGCAGAAATATAAGTTCAGGAGGTTACGTTAGTTCTTTGGCTTGAGCCTCCAGCTCTGCTTGAAGCTGACGGATCTGCTCACTCATGACTGCCACATTGTTTCTAACCCCAATCCTGGGACCTCTGAGTCCAACCTAAAAAAGAAAACACATACAGGATATGTGTACAATACAGTTTCTGTTTGTATTTAAGACAGATTTGCCAATGTCTCAACAAAACACTGAAACAAAGAACACTGACATCACACTATATTGATGAAGCACACCACATAGCGCTTAAAGATTAAGGCACCTTTATTTACACAAATCATCTGTGTAGGGATGATTGTCATACCTGTGACTTGTAGGTGGCCAAATCATACTGCATTGCATCAAGGTCACTGATGAACTGCTCATCCTGCGTGGTCAGACAGGCGTTCTCCTGACGCACACAGCTCGCCTTCTTCCTTGAAGAAACAGACTCCATCTTTACTGACCTGGCCTTGATTGACTGAAAAGGAAGGTAGAACATAGGTGTGGATGAGAGGTTTGTGTTCGTGGTGAGGGATGTATTCTACTATTCACCTTTTAGTTATGATGTTACCTTGCCCTGGCCCTGTTTATCACTAAGCACCTTGCCTAAAGGATCCAAATTACATTTACAGCTTTCTGTAAACATTTAATCTCATTTCCCTTTCACTAAAAAACATTATTGTACAGACCACATTTAAAACTGTAATGATATCACCTCATTTATTGCTGCTGATGTAATAAACCTATAAATGTAATGTAAATACATTATGTGGTCAATCCAATGATCTACAGAGATTATTTCAGTGAAAACAGACATTTTTTAATCCATCTACCAGTGTTTTGGGGATATGGAACAATAATAATAATAATAATAATAATCTTTATTTATAGAGCACTTTTAAAACCAACATTACAAAGTGCTTTACATAAAGCAGTTGACATAAAAACATATATAAAACAATACAAGAAACAAGTCACTTCAAAATATACTTCAAATAAAATCAGGTAAAATCAGGGAATGCTCTACGATAAAAGTATGTTTTAACAAGGGATTTAAAAGAGTTTACTGATTCAGTTGACCTAATTTCGTCTCTGGGACCACTAAAAGCCCCTTACTTGAGGATCTCAAGTTACGAGCTGGTATATAAGGTACTAGTAGGTCAGCAATATAGCAAGGGGCGAGACCATGTAAAGCCTTAAATGTAATCAGTAAAATCAATTCTAAAACATACTGGGAGCCAGTGTAATGAAGCCAAAACAGGAGTGATATGATCACGTTTCTTGGTTCTAGTTAAAAGCCTGACAGCTGAATTCTGGACATACCGTAGCCGAACAATAGATTTTCGATTCAGAAAGGAAAAGAGACTGTTACAATAGTCCATACGTGAAGAAATAAAAGCGTGTAAAATGGTCTCAGTATCATTAAAAGTTAAAAAAGGTCAGATTTTAGAAATGTTTCAAAGATGATAAAAACATGATTGCACCAGCTTTGTGGTGTGCTGCTCAAAACACAAATCACTGTCAAACCAGACAGTGATCTGATAAACCAAGGCAATCTGTGAACGGCACAATATGTTTTGTCAAATGCTTGGGGCCAATGATGAGGATCTCTGTTTTATTGGAGTTTAATTGAAGGAAATTATCGGACATCCAGTTTTTTTATTCACTAAGGCAGTCCTTCAATGAAGTTAACATTTCAGGGTCAATGCGTTTAATGGGCAGGTACAACTGTGTATCATCTACATAAAAATGGAAAGAGATACCTTGTCTTTGAATAATGTACCCTAAAGGAAGCATATATAATGAAAATAAAATTGGTACCAAGACTGACCCCTGCGGCACCCCATACTTAACAGTAGTGTATGAGGACGTATAATTATTCAAAAGACACACAGAAACTCCTATCTGTCAAGTAAGAGATAAACCAGTCTAAAACAGTGCCAGATATCCCCACCCAGCGCCTCATTCTCTCCAAGAAGATACTATGATCAACTGTGTCGAACGCAGAACTAAGATCTAAGAGTACAGGCACAGAGCACATTCCACTATCTGCAGCTATCAAAAGATCATTGGTAACTTTGAGCAATGTCGTTTCAGTGCTATGGTATTTCCTGAAGCCTGATTGAAACTTTTCAAAGATGTTGTTTGTTTCTAATGTATGTAGAAGCTGCTTGGACACCATTTTTTCTAAAATTTTAGCAATAAAGGGCAACTTGGAGATTGGTCTATAATTTTCGGGGAGGGAATGTCCAGTCCAGGTTTTTTTAACAGTGGATTTACACACGCAGTTTAAAAATAATCTGTGACACAGCCACTGGATAAGGAACTATTAAAAATTGAGAGCAAGCAAGGCCCTACAGAATTCATGACTCTTAATAAAAACTTAGAAAGATACTCTCATATGTGATACCATTTCTACAAGTTCCGTAAATGTAATTGGATAAAACTTGTTAAAACAGTCATGCTGTGGGTGTGGAAAATCTGAGGAAGTGGCACTGGGTGTGATGGAGGCTCGAATTAACCTTTCCACCTTTTCAATAAAATACCATAAAAACACCTCACAGTCAGCATTACTTTCAGTAGGGGCACAAGGTGGGGCCGGATTTAATAACAGATCAACAGTCCTAAATAAAAACCTTGGGTTATGGTGATGCAAAGAGATGAGTTCTGAAAGATATTTTGTTCTAGCCTCCTTAACCATTCTATTATACTGTGACAGCAGCTCCTTCATGCTAGCGTAGTTTACTTGGAGTCCAGATTTCTTCCACCTATGTTCTACTTTCCTATGTTCCCTTTTTAAGCTGTCATTGTCATTGAGCCAAAGCTGTTTTTTTTCTCTAGCCTTCGACTTAACTTTAAGGGGTGCTATAGTATTTAATAAGGACAAGCAGATCGCACTGAAGTTATCCACCAGATTATTGGTAAGCATCTGTTCTATACACATGCACCAATAACAGCATGTAGCATGAGGCAAGGTGGTGTACAGTATACCCGGCTGGTTGTCTTGTTAATTTTTTAACTCAAGAACACACACACACACACAATCTTCTCTCTCACCCCAAAGTTGGAGGAGGGTGGGCTAAGACTACCAGCAAAAGCACGTCTATCAGCCGTCCCACTGAGAGGCCTCTCCTGACAAACACAGCCTGACTGGGATGTAGGAACATCAGGTGTCTGCAGTTCCTGTAAGGTCAGGCGATCAGGACCCTTCTGCTGACTCTCGATCCTGTCATTATGTCCTTCTGACAGACTGTAGGAGTACACAGAAAAATCAGTGAAGAAGGAATAAAGTGAGGATGATGTCAAATTAAGCACTTAACTACCTCTTGGTAATTGGTGGCTGCAGGTTTACTCTGTAGTATCTGTTAGAAGTGGTGTTGTAGCTATCATCAGCTGGTGTAGACTGTGTGTTCATGTCATAAAGTTAGCTCACCTAAGTTTCTGTCCCACACTTTGCAAGCTGAGATCCGTCAGTCGAAGCAGATTCTTCAAACTGAGCACATCTTCGGTTAAACTCCTTTCGTTCGCAAACATTAGCCTAACGATGAGTAACGTGCATGGTGACTTCAGCTAACTTAATCAACAACTTGTTGATTTGCTGAAGTTTGCTTTAAGTTACTCAATCAACATTTCCAACGTGTTTAAATGTTGAATGGATGTCCGGGAATACGGACATCTAACTCACCAATAACATTACACCATTACGTTTTAAACATTAACGTTACATTAACACAGTAGATCATAGCAAACTAGCTAGCACAGCTACGCTCGCTAAATGTAAACAAAGATGCTGGCTGTATCAGAAGGTGGCTAGTTACTTAACGTTACCGTTGTTTTACTGGAAAAGCTACCAAACGACCGGACGTAGGTTTAGGTTTTGAATTAAATATTAATTTTGTAGTTCTGTCACCATGAACGCACACAAATGTGTATTCTGAACGTCTAGCTGAACAAAACTTTCCAGGTTACCGAGCATACATCTAGGTAAAAAGGCAATTTAACAGGAAGAATTTGTAATTTTAGTCTCCGCCCACATCCTAACAATGCGTTGTGTGATTGGAGGAAACGAAGCTGTCTGTGAAGAGGTTGGTCGAGAGGGTCGTCAATGACCGTGGCCGCGAACACTGGCGCGTGAACTGAAACTGTCAACTTTACAACGGTAGCTTTGGCTGAGGAAGGAAGCTTTAGTGTGGGAACATTAACTACAATTAGACATCACACACACTCAACACAACAGTTGAAAATATCGGCTTTTATTTATCTTTTAACTAAAACAGGTTCAGAAGTAACACGTTAACCTATATAATCATGTATAAAAAAGTAATAAGAATCTCAACAGACAAAGCAGACATGTATGTTCTTTGGCTACAGAAGCCTGCTGGAAGCCAGTGGTGGCAACATGTTGGCTGAGACACTGGCTGAACAGAGGAGAGAAGTTGCACTGACTACATCCACACCATGAAGAGGTATCAATGTCAAAAAGGTGTGTCCAGTTTAAAACAAATCAGAGATAGCCATACTAACCGAATATTTACTTCTTTCACTGACATACAGCATATTAGTTTTCCAGTGACTGTTTTGTGACTCAGTTTAAACAAGCATGTGTAGCAGTAAAAAAAAAAAAAAAAAAAAAAAGACTACAAATTATTTTGCTCAGAGAAAAAAAAAAAAAAAAGCTTACATGCATACATTATGGTCAAAAGTGATGTGACATATGGAGCACCTGATATAAAAATACTGACCAACACTGAATGAATAACATATCAAAAGCTCCTGTCAAGCTGCAGATGTTGGCCTATACAATGCAGTGAAGTTCTGGGCATCTCCTGAGTGTGTAGACTATAAAGGTGAAACAAAAATCCAAGTGCATTTTGATTGATTTTTTTGGCACCCATCACAGGAAACATTAAATGACAGTCAAATCATCTCAATCATAATGCTGAAGCTCCCCTTAGTCAGGCCATATGGTCCAATTATACAGCTGAACACCTTTATCCAGGACTAACTTGCATAGGCAGCACAAAAAAAAAACCCAAAAAACCCCACACAATTCTGAACTCTAGGTATGAGAACTGGGTATAAAACATTCATTTTATGCAGCACTTTATTTTTCTATTTGAATAACTATAATACAAAGTAAAAACTAAATAGGTCCTTAAAGATTTCAAAGTTAAATCATTTTATCAATTTCAAATCAAAATGTTTTAAAAGGTTACTAGGAGGCATTCTTAACACATGCTTCATTTGGGGGTGTTATTTTTCACAATCTCACCTTTAAATTTAAACGGAGAGTCATCACAGGAAAAAAAAAACAATACTTTTCCATGTATGAAAATGGTGCCATGTATGAGCTGAAAAGCTCAAATTACGTGTTCAAATTGAGATGACAGCCTAACGGATACAATATGCGTAGTCCATAATTTTAAAGACAGAAAATCAGGCAAATCTGCCCTACTGAACAGGCATATAAGCAAATACAAGTGGGAAAGGTAATAATAAATGTAGTATAATACTATATAAAATAATGAACATTTGCAGCAGCACATCTCTTTTGTTTTGAGTTCCACCTGAACAGCTCACAAATGAGCACTTTCCAAAACACAACTGAAGGGTGTCTGCCCAAGGCAACAAGCGGTACTCATAGCTGGGACTAGAGAAAGAGGGGAAAAAGGTAGTAAAGGGGCATATTTATTTACCAAATTTGAAAAATGTTAACCAAATATAATTTAATGTTCACTGCAATCAAGAAATTACTGACAATGACTAGAACAAAACTTCCCCTCTTTCAATTATTCTCCAAGATTCACCATTTAATGCCTGACCAACTATAGTCAAAACAACTTACAGTTTCATACTTAACTGGTCTGAAAAAGGAAAAGCATATCACTGGATTAAAAATCAAGCACAATAACGATTCACTGAAAGCCTAAAGGTGCAGTGCACTGATCAAATATTCGCCCCTGAATAAATTGGGATTCTGTAAACATTCAAAGCAGATAACAAAAGTTAAAAACAGGGTAACACAAATGTGGTATAATGACAATACCTCGGCTTTATCAATGAGTTGTAATCTTTAAACACATGAGGAAAAGACAGTTAAATGTGCTATAATCACCCTGGACTGCACTGAACCAGTAGGCTTTACAGTAAGGCTTAACAGGCAAAAGTTGCTCCCATCTAAACTAAACAAAGGCATATATCAATTAATGCTCTGAATACAGGCTGTGTACTCATGTCCATAGCACAGCCATAAACCTCTTGTAGGCGCTGGTTAGAAATGATGTTGACAATGACATGTCTACGAGGCAGTGACTCCTTCCCACTCGACCAGGTACTGCACCTTGCCGTCGAGGGTGACCCGTCGCGCCAAGACTTTGTACTTTTCCCCACAAGCCAGCCGCCCTGCTGCTCCAAAATAGCTGCTGATGGAACTCTTGAGGTGGGAGAGCTGGCTATTGGGGTCCATGCCGTGAACTATGTGTGTGGAGTGAAGGCCTGGGAGTGGGCTCATCACCTCCATAGCTGAGGGGTTTGGGTCTGCATGGCTGGGAGGGGGGATCTCTGGGTTCGGGGGCTGCAGGGCCCGTCGTGGCCGCCCACGTTTCCTTTTTAAGGGTGGAGAGGAAACAGGCATGATGCAGGCTGTCGTGCGCTTCTTGGTGGAGCTACAGAGGCTGGAGGGTGTTTGATAGTAAAAGAGGAAGTCAAAAAACTGTTTTTGATTCTGAGAGCAATAATAAAAACAAAGCACACAGAGAGGAATTTAAAAAAAAAAATAAAAAAACAAGACAAAGAGTCTACAGCCATGCTAGTAGCTCTGAGGCACAGAGGTGCTTTGAACTAAATGCTTACATGGTCACAGTAACATCCTAACATACGTCAAGTAGGTATAATGTTCACCAAGTTCAAAATCTTAGTTTAGCAGATTAACATGTCAACATTTGCTAATTAGAACCAAACACAAAGTGGGACTGTCAGTATTCTTGCACTTATGTAGTAAAGTAATGGATCCAACTGAAATTGTGAATTGATGATGGTGGCGGCACAGAAAAACCTCATCCTGCCTGGAACATGAATGTCTGTGCCAAACTGTATAGAAATCCATCTAATAGCTTTTCAGATATTTCAGACCTAGAGACAGACCAACACTGCCATCCAGAGTCACAGATGTCCAAGTGAGAAAAGGGTAAATGTTGCAGTTGCGCAGCAGGCATACCTTGACTGTCTTGAAATGCTAGTTGAGGTAGTTTCTGTGGTGCTCAGGGCTCCTATTGATTCCACATCTGAGGACAGCAAAGACCTGTCGCTTCTGGTGTTGTGGGGACAGTCAAATAAAAGAGACAAAGATACATGCTACTGAAACTTACTGCACATACAGATGAAACAAATAGTAAATTAATCTTTCAGTCAATCAAGAAAATTAAACTGCAAAAACTTTTGAAATCTATTAATCGTTTTAGATAATAATCAAGCAAAAATGCTCAAAAATGACAAATGATGGGATAAAACAAAAACATGTATTCATCCTGGCTTCACTGTTTTTTTTTTTCATGTTTTCTACTCAATAGTTAAAAACCACAATTTCTCACTTACTTGATAGAGGTTAAGTGATCCAAAGTGTGGGGCTCTAGTGGTAGAGGCTTTCTTATTTCCTGTCAAAAGACAAAAAAAGATAAATTATTAGCATTTCCTAGTGGGTCGTCTTTTAAATACCAACCCCTCTCAACAACTATGTACACACCCAGCTCACGCCCACTATAACACACACACACACACACACACACACACACCTGGGATAAGAGATGACTGGAGCGTTGTGGTTTAGCCAGAGTCTCCAGAGAGTGTGCTCCTTGCTTCCTCTTTTTCTTCTTCTTCTTTTTCTTCTTCTTATCTGTGCCATTGGTTAAAGTACTGCAACTTCTAGATCAACAACAAAATTTCACAAGTAATAAGAGTTGTGCATTAATAACACTTTAACTGTTCAGCGGTAACATTATGAAAATTTAAAGGTGCAGGACAATATCAAAACACTGCTTTTTTGCTTTTTTCTCATTTTGATACACTAGTCCAACACAAGCAGTTTGCAAATTCAAGAGCTTACAGTTAAGAGTGTTAGGGGACATGTACAGGGTTTGGTATATTCGTCACAATTCTGTTAATAATGTAATTATTGTACATATCCATACTCCTTTATATTTCTTCTTAATATTTATACTTTTTATATATTTCTTTACCTGCCAACTTCTATTATTATTTCTATTGCTTTATGTCATCACGTGCAATGTGTGCAACTGAGGCATGAATTTACCCCCCGGGGATCAGTAAAGTATTTCTGATTCTAATGATTAACATTGTATAATATCATTAACAAAGGCTCAATTCATTTTATAAGCTGTTGAGAGCCTTAATCTTTTTATCCTGGATGACATCCCACCCAGAGATGTTTAACTTCAAATGTAACTTTCATGTTTTACCTCATGCCAGATATGCCTTTAGTGGACTTGCATCCCTTGATGGTGATCTCATGTGAAGCCCTCTCCATCACTATGCTGACTGGCTCATCAGAGTTGGGGGGAGCAGGAGGGAAACGGATCCTCAACCCAAACAAGTGCTTCTTTTTCTTTACCTCCTTGCCTGACATGAACCTGGCAGAGATGGGAGAGGAAGAGAGGGTAATGACAGGTGGAAATACATAAGAAAGAAAGTCTGGGACAGAATGTAAGATGGGAGTTAGGAAAAAGACAGAGTTGACCACTGTCAGGCTATCAACATAAACTATTAACCAGTAGAGGAATAACTTACATGCTGCTGTTGTTGTTTAATGCCTCCAGGACGCGGTCATATCGCTCTGATCTCGGAGTGTTGGCGAGCTGCAGACACGGGGGATGAGAGGTCACCAGACAAGAAAGACAGTGCAAGAAAAAAAAAAAAAGGAAAAAAAAAGCAGAAGTTACAGTTGAATTTAAATATTAACCTACACAAGTACAATATGTGTCTCTGTCCAGTAGAGAACTCCAAAAGAAACTTTGCATAGAATGTAAGAATTTGAGTGTGCATGTGTCCAGTGGTGCATTACAAAAGAAAGTTAGTGAACAGTCAAATGTACGTTGGTAAGCAGTGAGCCCTTACCTCCCCAAGCTGCAGCAGCTGCCAGTTTTCATTGATGTAAGTCATCAGCTCCATCTCAGAGTCAAAGTACTTCTTCTTGTGGATCACACTCAGGTTGTACAGGCTCAGGTGTGCGACATCCCCCCTGAAACATTTTAGTAAATGCTGTTTTCTTTACTTCTTTCCAAAAGATTATCAAAACAAAAACAACTCTCTCTCTAACTAAAGGCAGGAATCTGTGGGGTTTGTTGCTGCGGACACAAGGTAGTGTCGCATTTGGTGCAATTTGGACATGCAACATGTTCAGAATCAATAAACTTTGAATAAATTACAGTACAGTGTGAGGCGCTTATATGTGCCAATGTGGTAGTCAATTGTTGAAACTGAGTTTTCAAACGAATGTATTGTAAGAGTTTTATGAAGTTCTAAGGCTGAATATCCAGCAGTATCTCCCCCAACTGTTTTGCTGTTTCTGTGTTATTGGTGCTGTAATAGGTGAAAGCGGAGGGAGGCAACACATCAGCCCCTGTGAACGGGCACTGCACTAGTGTTTAGAAATGATAGGAAGTGAGAGAGTTGATAAGGCAAGTGTAAAACATAAAAAAATAAATAAAAATAACGAACGCAACAAGATACATCTAAGACTGGAACTTTATTATTTGTTTCTACCTTTTGGTGTAAGAGGGGGCAGTGTATCAAAAAAAGCACTACTTTGGAAAGAAGGGCAATCCTGTGCTTGTGTATTTTATTAAATCATATACTGTAAGGCCGCCTATGTCAAAGCTGAAAATGCATCTTGAGATTCACTCACCATCTGAGAGGCAATCGGCTGAGGTACTCTGGTCCACCATTGCAAACGGAGCAAATAAACAGATAAAACCTAAAGTCAAACAAACACAAAACAATGTCAGCTTATTATACTGACTGAAGGGCATATTTTGAGACCTAGTGTTTATGGTTTCTGAAAGTTAATGTGAGGACATGAAAGGAAATGTTATACAAGGAATAACACATGATGATGTGTCCTGATATTTGAAAACACAAAGTGGAAGTAGGACAGCTTTGAGTGAAAAAAATGTCTAAACCATCTTTTTTTAATAGATTGTTTGCAGTCATTTTAAATTTAATAAAGTTTGTTTCACCAGTAAGAATGAACTGGTAACATACTATGAAGCATAAGTGCCGTTAGCTTTTCTTTATATACTTTGCACACTAATCTACAGTGGTGTTTTAACAGCTGATTGGATGCTTAAAAGGAGTCCAAACTATTTTACCAGACTCCTACCAGCTAATGAGTAGTCTTTCCGATTGCCATGGTATGAATATATACGTATGAAACATGTACATAGTGATATTTGCACCTATCTCCGTAGAGCATGGGCATCTGTAAGCAATGGAGACACGCCTCATGGAACCACTGCTGACACCTGTTACACTGCAGCATCTTCAGGTACCAACTACAAGGAAAGAGAAAAAAGATAAAAAGAGTGAGAGAGTGCTTAGCTGTACCAGGACACGTGATACTACATTTTGTTTTGTAAACATGGACATGTAGGACATTGCTATGACACCCAGCAGCACATGCAGAAGCTGGTAGTTTCTTCAAACTTCGCAACATTTGTTTTTCATCAGTTTTTTCCAGCTTTATTGCAGAAACACGTATCACCGATGACGGAAACAAAATCATTGGAAAAGGAAGACAGGTTTTGGATTAAAGTGCAGCGGACTTTGAGACGATCCATCCGGCCCGTTCAACCAGACCAGGCACCACGGCAGGTGCAGCTTGGACTTAAGGCTGCTACTTCAGGTCCATTCTGGACATAATGGGACACATGCTGGCCAAGCAACAGAAATCAGAGACTCTTGCGCCTACATCTTTATAGAGCCCTGTGTTGTGTGTGCATATTTTATTATATATATATATATATATATATATATATATATATATATATAGTATTCTTTTAAAGTATATCATGTGTTACTCACTCTCCTGGACCTCCACAGTAGCAGTAGCACTGCTGGGTGTTAGTTTTGTGGCCCTGGTCCCACGCCAGTGTGTCCAGACAGTATGGGAAGGACAGGTGCAGTTCCATGTGCTGCTGCTCGTGCTGCAGAAAGCCTTTAGCAGACACTCCTCGCCTATGTGCACCCCCCCTCTGTAAACCACACAGGCAAAAAGCAT
The DNA here is from genome assembly GCF_021292245.1 of Micropterus dolomieu. Taxonomy (NCBI): domain Eukaryota; kingdom Metazoa; phylum Chordata; class Actinopteri; order Centrarchiformes; family Centrarchidae; genus Micropterus; species Micropterus dolomieu. Next base: position 20,193,109 of record NC_060155.1, read on the forward strand.
GTTTACCCCAACACAAAACTATGTACACATATTTAATCCACAGATTTTCTTGTGGCTACTCTATAGTCTCTTATCTCCATTTTGCTTAATGGTTAAAGCAGAGCAAAAATGAGTCTCACAAACAGCTATTTTTGTGTAAATACATGCCCATATCAAACAATGTACCCATTCAACTAAAAGGTATTATGTATTCATACTCAAAACAAAAGCAGTACCTTAGGTATAGAAGTGAGCTCACATTCTGAGCAGAGCCACTTGTCATCCGAGTCAATGACAGAGGCATCGATGATGGGGGAGTGGCACAACTGATGGTAGCCTAAAAGACAATAAACACATGTACATGCAGCTGAGTCTACTGGTCCATTCATTGAATAAATAAAAATGCCATAGATGACCAGAGACTAGAACCCAATAGGTAGATAAATAAAGAATGGATAAGTAAGAAAACTTTAGCCATTAAAAAATAAGAAAGGAGGATAAAATAATATATCCGCTTTGTTCAGTGTTGGGCATTAAAAGCATCAGAAACATTACCTTGTCCACACTTGTCACAAATGACAATCTCATTGGGTTCATCTGAAGTTTCATCCTGGCATATGGAGCACACAATGTCATCATCCTCATCATCCTCATCATCTTCATCCCCTGAAATGGACAAAAGCAGTCAGGGCCAATAATCACAACTCTTTCACCAGCAGCTGTTATACAGGCTAGCTACGCAAGAGTAAAGACTAGGCAATCACCTCAAATAGTGTTTTAATCCCGAAAGGGCAACTATAAAGGACCATTTCTTTTATTGGAAGTAGTTGCAACAGAAGCGGTTCAGTGGGAGGACTGGATTATCCTGATTAGTCAGGACACGGTTTATGAAAAGACATTCAATGTTCAATTTCTTCTAAGCTGTTGGTCTGTTGCACCTGTTAACAAACCCAACAGTGATGACAGGGTGGAGTGAAACACTGCATGTACATGTTTCTACATCGTAGCAGCAAGTGAGAACTTCAGCCACTGGAGGTCAGAGGAAAACAAGGCTTTTAACAGCTATTAACTTTTTAATTCAGCACTACAACACTGTATATGTACATCTTCTTCCCTATGCTCATCTTTGTGTGTGGGCAGGGCACTGATACTCTACTGATGCCAGACACTGTGGGCAGTTATCTGTCAGCAGCATAAGTAGGGAGATTAGTACGGCACAAGAAGGCAGACAGGGGTGTGGACAGCACAATACTAATCTACGAATCCAATATTAAACTGTACAGACTCTAAAGTGCAGATGCTGCCAGGCAATGAAAGGCATTTATATGTACATACAGTACGTACATATAATACAGATTTCACATTTTTCACAAACATGTAAATTTTGATAGAACTTACCTGTCTGAATATCCTTCCAGAGAACCCAAGACTTTGACCGATCCTCAAAAACAACAAAGCATCGCTGTTTATCCCGATCTATCTGAAGGAGAAAACAAAAATAGATTTATGCCTTCCTAAACACCAGTTTTTTAAGCCAAAATACACATCTTCAAAAACATGCTGTGGGCATAACGATTAGGGGAAGGGGCCACTAGTCCAGTCAGATATGAGATCAAATGTTTCGTGTCATATCCACCTAAAATTTGCCAAGTAGACTTTATGCATACACTCTATGACCAAAATTGCTAAACACAATTCAAGTAACATCTGATGTTTTGTAAAAGTGTGAGAAATAAAACAGCCCTAAATATGTTTAAAACTGTAAACCTGAAGTACCCGAAGGCTCACTTGTGCAATTCCACATGCCAGAAAGCTTGACAATGGTGCCAAATTTCATGACGTCGAGTATCTGGTGGTACTGTCACAGAAAACTCATAGTACCAAAAGGAGTCGTTTCCCTCGCACCAACCTTGGTGATTGTCCCTAAATAGAACAAGCCATCTGACCAACGGGCCAAGACGTCCTGTCCCTCTGTAAACCTGTCAGACATGTCGTCTTCTCCATACTCTCCCCTAGCAGAAAGGCTTGTGGGGGACAGGGGCACAGCCTGCTGCTGCCGCAGGGGGTGGGCTCTGTGATGGACAGACAGGTGATCCACAACCCCTGAGTCTCTGCAAACAAGGAGGGGCGGATAAAGAGAGAGATGGAATTACAAAAGGGAATGAGGGGAATCATATTTTTACAGTATTTTCAGGTGACACGTCACCTCTGCATAGTCGTCAGCAATTCTCAGTCTAGGTGCTGCTGACAGTGTGCTTTATTTAATAACCAATAAGTGCTTATTCAAGTATAGATGCAACAATGTTGTATAACAATGATCATTTCATTGAGGGTAAGGGTAAAAATGCTAGTACCAAGACTGGCTAACCTTTTCAAATAGGCCTATGGGTTGTTGTGTTTTAAAAAAAAACATACCTCTGTGGTTTAAAACTGGTAATACTACAAATCAACACAATAATATCAGTGAAATGTATTTGTAACAGATAGCAGCCAATAGGTATTATATAGTGATATATTTGCATCTCTACTGAAACACTGCATGTGTAATGGTAGGCTAATGGACAATAGAACAAGGATACATTGTGTGGTTACACAAAATCTCAGAAAGACATGGCTGAAAATGAAGTGAATGCCATTTCCCCTCCAGTGAATACAAACAACAGGTGATTATACTCTATAATTAGTGCTAATTTGTAATTAACCACCACGCAGTCAGTAAGGCGGCTGCAGGGCAATGCTGAGTATTTCTAAAACGTATCCCTAATATAAAACATTGATAAACTAAAAGCGTTATCCATTTAACACTTAATTTACATATAAACTGAGATTTTTATTTCAGTGACAGTTGTAATTAAACAATATTTGCACCTAAAGTTTTACCTTCTGCTGCAAAACATTCATTAAGTAATGTAAGAGATTGCAGATTTTATTTGTTCCTACTTCCCTTGAGCCACTGTCCGTCAGTCGGACATTCCCTTTGTTCAGATCCTGGCTGAACACAGTCAATTTTAGCCACTAGAGATGATAAAAGGGCCGGTTTGAGATAACGTTGCTTACTGAAATGTCATTTGTATGAAGGACCAAGCAGCCAGGCCTGATTGGGAGCGTGAATAATCCACATGCAAAGCCGTAACCCCGGTCAGGTCGCTGACCGTCGGACCCACACCCCCCACAGGAGCAAAACCATGATGACAACAATACCTCATTCGGTCCCCTCCGCTTCTACAGACCACCCGTGCGACAAAATAACTTGATATGAGTGACCGCTGTTATCCCGCTCCGCCTGCAGTTGAATTTATTTTAAAAGTATATCGCGAAAACGTGCGGGGCTTGTGCCTTCTTCAGAAAATAACAAACGGTTCGTTTTCCCCCAACACGTTCGCCATTTTGGTTTCCCGCTGATGATCGGGGAGTGCATTGTGGGAAGCGCTTAAACGACGCTGCTGGCTGTCGCTGCTACATTCACCTTTTTCTTTTCTTTTTTTAAACATTTGAAATTGTAGGCAGGGCATTTACTAAGCAGGACATATCCGCCCCTTAAAGAAGTATAAACCGATTTTTTTTGTCGAGGACAGCATATCATATCTATTTCTGTTGATGTGGATAACAATACCTTAAAATAACGTTGTCAGCATTATTAATAAACGGTCAGACATTTTCGCTGTTGACATAACATGTTTATTTAAAGGTTAAACGAGGCGGTGTTTACACCAACTGTGGCCACTCACTGCGGCTACAACATCATGGTGTAACGTTAGTCATCTTATTTTTAATTTGGCTGGTATAACCGGAAGTTGTGTATGACGTTGTCCTATTATTTAAACAATAAAACAAGTAACGTTAGGTCTATCCGCGGCTCCACAGTACTACGGGACACGCCCTCTAAAAGGTCTCAGCTTGGTTTGGTTTTTAGGCACCAGAATCAGAATCAGAATACTTTATCGATCCCCCAGGGGAAATTGTTTGTTACAGATACTCGCATGGCATAAAAGAAATAGAAATAATAGTAGAAGTTGGTAAGTAGAGAATATAAGGAAGTAGTATAGTAACAGTAGGCTATTATACAGTATTAAAAAAAGTGTAATGATAAATAGCAGTAAAGACCTGTATTATACAGTATTAACAAAAGTGTAATGATAAATAGCAGTAAAGACCTGTATTATACAGTATTAACAAAAGTGTAATGATAAATAGCAGTAAAGGGCTGTATTATACAGTATTAACAAAAGTGTAATGATAAATAGCACTAAAGAGCAGTATTGCAGTATTATACAGTATTAACAGAGGTGGCAATAGCAGTAAAGAACAGTATTAGTACAGAGGTGTAATGATAAATAGCAGTAGGCTATTATACAGTATTAACAAAAATGTAATGATAAATAGCAAAATAAAGTAGTAGCCTATTAAGTAGTAACACTATTAACAGAAGTGTGATATGTAAATATAGAAAGATTATAGAAAAAACCCTATCTGGTTATATTTATTAAGCACCAAAAATACTGGTACTTTGTTATATTTGAGCACCACAAAGATTTGGAAATGGGCGCGTCCTGTAGTAAAGTTGGGGTGTCCTGTCCTCTTGGAGCCAGCAGAGAGACCCCTCTGGCTTTAATTGCATAAGACTTAGCGGAAGTTTATTTTACTCGTGCTTGCTAACTTGACCCGGTCGTAGCTTTTAGAGTTATGCAGCCTCACAAAACTCATAATGACTCGATTATATCCGCGCACAAGTGAAACCACTTTGTCACACATTTCGTCAGTTTGGTCGACGACCTCAACATAAAAAGAGGTTTATTTGGACGGCCGAACACGCTGCGCCTGCGCCGTGAACCTACGTGTTTTTTTCCCAGCTTGAGGTATGTTGTTGCTTTGCTTGAAAATCAGCAGCTGCTGCAAAGAGCAGAGGCGCAGGCAAAGTGAAATATCGGAGCGGTTAGACCGGACAAGTCAAAACGACAGTGCGGGGAGGAGGACCATAGTGGGACCCAAACCGGGTAATATGCAGACGCTTTTGCCTGCTGTGTAAACGAGACGAGGTGTTTTACGTGCAAGACGCTTTCCCCCCCGTGTTATTTTGGATGATCTCCCACAGCCAGGTCCACGTATTGAGATGATCTATTTTTGTGATGGCGAAGGGTCTGTTTCCACGGGCCTGGGTGAAAAAGTCTTTCTACTTCCAGGTAATATCACTGCTCCGTAATTGCTCTGCACATCGGATTACAGTTATATAGCCTGCTGCGGGTGTGTTTTAATTGACTGTGAGCCTGTGTATGATGGGATCGTCGTGGTGTCACATCAGGCTGACAGCTGGCAGTAAACATGTACCTCCTCTGGCTGCTCATTTGGGTTTGCTGGGGAGCTTAACAATACCTGAGGAATGTGACTGCTGATGAAAGATCAAATTGAGTCTATCAGCTGATCCTGATATGGTTAGTACAGAGCAGAATACAGGCCTACCACAGAGAGTATAACACGTGAGGACAAATAGGTAATCCATGCCAGGATTTGTTACCCAGGCCATGAAGGAATCTCTGTTTATCTCACTTCATTTGTGTTTTCCTCTCTCCTCACATTTGACTGAAAATATGCAAATACTTCATTCATTCACAGCTTACAGTTGTTTCATCATCCCCAATAGTGCCAGAGCAGCAGTAATCCTTTTGGTTGGATAATAAAGTTCAACCTTCTGGTTTGGGCACGAGTTGTCTGCCTCCAGCAGCTTTCCCCAGTACAGTAAGGAGCTTATGCAAGAGGAAGAGAATATGGAGTAACCATATTGCTCCATTACAACACAGAGTACAGTGTATGCTGTAATGTAAAGTCATCACAACTTTGGATGGACTACAGTCTGATGGCTGAAGTCCTCTGACAGCTGAGACATATGGAGGTCAGGAGGGGAAACATGTTAGCAGAGCTGATTTCATCTGGCTTCAGACAATATTTAACTACACTGGCTGGTTAATTTATTTTATTTATTAAGACCAGCTACATTTCCTCATTCACAGCCACACACACTCAAACATAGACAAACAACACTGTGTGCAGAATTGTTTTTTTTAATCCTGAGGCATACATCCTATAATTAGAGTATACTTTTACTTCTTACTTAGTTCTTTTACTTCTACATTTTTGGCCACACTGATCTTGTATGTGTTTGTATAGGCTACTGTGTTGTGTGATTTGTCAGGGTTCCTTATGTTCCTGTTTTGGTACAGAGTTTGTATGTGCAAGCAGAGGGACAATTCTGGATAAGTACATTTGGCATTGCTATGATATGTAAACCAATTTGTGCATTTTATGCATAAATTGATCATTCAGATTTTGCCAAATCTAAAAAGAAATCTTGTTAGTGGACCTGCTAGATTGGTGACACATCAAAATGTAGTGCCAGAAGCAGGGTATCCAGGTCTGTTACAGGACAAAGTGTCTGGTTTGCACTAAGGTCCACAGGGCTGTTCCAAGAAACAGGTTTGCAAGGTTACTTGGATCACTACTGTACTGGATTAACCAAACCACATAACCTCTGAATATCTACTTGATTTAAGCCAGATAAATGGCTTTTGAATTTCAAAGCTTTTTTGAAGTACCAGAGTTCAAAAAGCCACATGAAAGCCAGCTTCGGGTCTTTCCTGTTCAGTCTCTTTGATACCAACCTTGTAGTTCTTAAGAACTATAACCTGTGACCTGTTTTTGGGACTTAATTATATAAAGAAGGAATTAATGAGACCGTAAAGATATTATTTCACTCTGGGATGACCTCAGTGGTCTTGCTGGGGCAGTGACATCTCGACCGCAGACAGGAAGAAGACATAAACTGATGAGGACAGCCAGCTCTGTCCTGAGGAGTTCATGAAGTTTATAGAGGAAGTGGGAGAGAAAAAGGATGATTGCCAAACGACTGGCCATCATAGGCAACACCTCCCAATCCCTATATGGAACCGCGAGTACCGCTCCAGGCTGCTCCATCCACAGTATAGAAAAATGTGATACTGCAGGTCTTTTGTCTCTGCTGTAGTGACTGGACTGTAAGATCTCAATACTGCATGAGGGTTAATGCTCAGTAACTGAATCTAACCGTCGACAGCTGGTAACCCTACAGTTTGCACTAGGTTTTGTGTTTTGCACACTACACATTACCATCTCCAATTATCATCAGTAACTTGCACTATCCGCTGCCACTGCAACTGGGTTATACTACTATACAGGGGACATGTTCTGCCTTTTCCTTTAGGTGGAATAGGTTTCTTTAATTTCCTTTTTCCACTCTTCTTCAAGTGTAATAATCGTATTTATTTACTTAACTTACTTTTCTTACTCAGTTTGATTTTACAGTTTTTATTGTATAGTTACTACAGTACATGTACATCTGCTTTTTTGACACTTGCATTCCCTGCGTGGTATCAATTAACTTTATCTAATGTCTTCTTAGCTGAGACAATAAGAAGTGATGGAAAAAAGACACAGTTGAGTGAAGGATAAAACTCTTTGCTTCTCGGGTTTCACTTCTTACATCATGTGTTTGCACAGACGTGCTGAGACACAATGTGCACACATGACTCTTTTATCCCACCATACTGTCTGTGTGTGTTTCATGCGCCTACATTTCCTACGTACAGCACCAACATACAGTGCATGCCAAAGGAGTCAGTTCTGATTGTGGTGTGTTGCTTTGTACTCCCCTAGCACCTCGTGTTCCCTCCCTGGAGGCCCACTATCTTTTTGTTCATCTCTTTGGGACATGGAGCGTTTAAAAAACAGGCAGCTCTGCAGAGGAGTCGTCTCTACAGCTAATATGAAGCCGCTGTTCTCTCTAACTGCCGAATGGACAATTTTTGTGAAATGCACCAAAGGGAATGGAAAGCAGGAAGATTGTGGCTTTCATGTGTCCTCCCTTTGCCTTTCTGTGAAGTCTGTAGCTCACAGTGGGGATGTTTTGCATATTTTATGTGAGCAAATTTCATGAAAAAGCCCAAGACCTCATTAGGTTTTTTAAACATGTTCAAACCCCACAGAGAAGTCACATGCCTTAACCTGAATTTCTGACTAATGACTGAATTTCTGAGTAATTACACCGTTTTTAACCAATTTCTGCTGCAGTTTGTATGGACACAAAGATCTTCTGCCCAGACCTGAGCTGTTTACCAAGCACAGTAATCACAGCACATCAAAGATATAAAAAAAGGCTTGTGCTTGGTCTCTGCCTCACTGGGTGCATATTTTGCTGGGATTTGGAAACTGTGCTGGAGCTGAATAGAGAGGAACAGCATGCTGCCAAAAACACACACAACATAAGCCGTTCCTGCCATGTGATCAGAGTGAGAATCAAATGCACTTTATCCCTCTTAAGTGCAAACTGCAGAAGTCACACACTGTGGTTAACAAGCAAGTTTGACCTAAATGACTTTCTACTGCGCTGTCCAACAACTTAGTTTTCTTAATTTCTTTCACTTGATTGCAGCAGCCACTTACAGCTTCTTACAATCTTTAGCTGTTGTTCAGAAGCAGTTTTGGGCTCAAAATATTTTTAATGGAAATTCATTTTTTGGATTTTACTGGATGCACGCGCAGCCAGGGGACAAAAGCGCTTTGGTAGCCGGTCAGAAAACTGTAGTCAACCACTGCAATCAAAGTAGATTATGCATTGTTTGTCAATTTTTGTTGACTTAATATCTGTTTGTTTGTGCTTCATGCAGGTTAGCGACAATTAGCGTAATGTTGTTCCCGCACAGCTGCTAGCCAAAAGGCTAATGGAAGAACGAGTGAGAGGGGCATTCTTTCCAGAGCTATACTGTACTGCCATTAAGCCTAGCTGTGTCACACTCAGAGATGCAAAGAACATTGTTGTAAACTTTGTAACTTTGTACTAATTTATGCTCGGACAGTGGCTTTAAAAAACGTAATTCGTAAAAATCATACTCATTGCTGTTATGAATAACGTTACTCGATTAGCTAAAATGTCGGGAAGGACCTGCTTTGTTTTTTAAAATTATTTTTAAATAGCCTATACCCATAGCCTATATGATACAGCATCCCCTGGTCTGAGAGGCTGCTGGTTGACTCCTCAGGTTAACTAAATTATTGTTCCAGTAAAGTGGATTTATTTCTAAAATGCGCTGCTGAACAGGTTTTCTGTCACTTTTAAGGATGGGGTGGGGTGGTCGAAAGTAATTGTAACATAACGAGTAACGTGACTATTTACTTTAAATACCCAGTAATCGGTAATGTAATATTGTTAATTTTTAAATGAGTAATAAGTAACTAATTACAATTTCTGAGTAATTTGCCCAACACTGCTGTTAGATATGCCGCGAAGACAGGGCTGCTTTCTGCCCCCTGGTTGCGCGCGCATCTCGGTCGGTGATGACCATGACGTTGCACAGAAACCCGTCAATGTATTTATATCTCGTTCTGTTCTTTTTGACCGTGTTGCCTTTAGATTCCTGTGTTCTTTCTTTTGAGTTTTGATGTTCTGTAAATGTTGGGATTTTTAATGTCAAAGATACAAAAAAAAAATTAAGACTGATGATTTCTGTTTTTATATCACTGTGAAAAGTAACTGACTGCATTAACTAGTGTTGTGTCGTTCAGGTTGTGAGTAATTCGGTAATTTTCACGTATGCGTTCAGTTCAGCAGCTGCATGATCTCCGTCAGCACAGGAAACAGAATTGATTAGTTCACGACTCTCAACTGTGGTTCTCTGGGTTTGAGTCGTTCATTTGTCACGTGACAGCTGGCTACAGGCAGTGGTAAGCAGGCAACACAGGAAACAGAATGATTAGTTCAGGACTCATCACTGTGGGTCTCTGGGTTTGAGTCGTTCATTTGTCACGTGACAGCTGGCTACAGGCAGTGGTAAGCAGGCAACACAGGAAACAGAATGATTAGTTCAGGACTCATCACTGTGGGTCTCTGGGTTTGAGTCGTTCATTTGTCACGTGACAGCTGGCTACAGGCAGTGGTAAGCAGGCAACACAGGAAACAGAATGATTAGTTCAGGACTCATCACTGTGGGTCTCTGGGTTTGAGTCGTTCATTTGTCACGTGACAGCTGGCTACAGGCAGTGGTAAGCAGGCAACACAGGAAACAGAATGATTAGTTCAGGACTCATCACTGTGGGTCTCTGGGTTTGAGTCGTTCATTTGTCACGTGACAGCTGGCTACAGGCAGTGGTAAGCAGGCAACACAGGAAACAGAATGATTAGTTCAGGACTCATCACTGTGGGTCTCTGGGTTTGAGTCGTTCATTTGTCACGTGACAGCTGGCTACAGGCAGTGGTAAGCAGGCAACACAGGAAACAGAATGATTAGTTCAGGACTCATCACTGTGGGTCTCTGGGTTTGAGTCGTTCATTTGTCACGTGACAGCTGGCTACAGGCAGTGGTAAGCAGGCAACACAGGAAACAGAATGATTAGTTCAGGACTCATCACTGTGGGTCTCTGGGTTTGAGTCGTTCATTTGTCACGTGACAGCTGGCTACAGGCAGTGGTAAGCAGGCAACACAGGAAACAGAATGATTAGTTCAGGACTCAT